>NW_020864350.1:0-129314 GCF_003713205.1 Coffea eugenioides | reverse complement strand
AAAAATAATATCCTAGTGAAAAATTAGGCCAACATCTAATTTAGTTGTGGAATCTAATTTTGTGCTTGAGTCATTATAAATCCAGAAAACAACAGATCAGAAAATCCTTACAACTCCAAGCATGCGTTTGCCCTGCAAAACTTTTTGTCAAGGTAAAATGAAACATAGCACGTTCACTCCTAGTTCACACACAAATGTCATCAATAGATAGTACAATTTGCTTGTCTGTACCTATACCATTTCTATGGACAGTATAATTTGCTTGTCTGTAGCTATACCATTTCTATAGAAGTTTAATCTGCGTGTCTGTTGTTCACTTGTAAATTTCAGCAATAGATAGTATAATTTGCTGGTCTGTAGCTATAGATAGTATGATTTACTTCTCTGCAGATAGTATAGATAGGAGCTATACCAATGCAATAATACCTGCTTGATACTCGGTAAGTCTCTCATTTCTAATCTTGGGAAGGGGATCATCATGGCCAGTAGCAATGACCAGGTAATCGTAAGCAACAAGGCGACCCTCTGCAGTTAAGACATCAGAATTGGTAATATTGATGGCTTTGGATACTACAAGACGGCCATTAGTCAGGTAATCTTTATGGTTGATCACTGATCTCTCTGGAAATGAAGGCTCCACCATTCCTCTTAAGCTTGCCCATGGGATCTCAAAGTACTCTTTCCTGATTATAATATCACAGAAGAGCAAGTTATATTGCAACTATTTTATCCTGAACAAGTAAGCGAAGCAGAATTTATCTCAAGCCACCAAATATTAACTGTGCAAGATGAAGAATAAAGGCAAAACAGACAAAAGTAGATATCAATAATGACTACTAAAGAAACTCATCATACGAGAGCCAATTGAAGTGTCTAAATTCCGGTAATGATCAGCAGAGGAAAAAAATCAGAATGAGAGCTTACTGATCAATGAGGGTGAGATCTGCAGTGAACTGAAGAGACTTAGCAATGAGGGAGCCAGCTACTCCACCTCCTATCACCACCACCCTCCTCCCTCCTCTTCCAATTCCCATGTCCCCTGCCTTCTCCATCCAACTCTTCCTCCAACAGTATCCCTCTTCCTTTTCTGTACTAATATCACAAAAACAACATGATGTTTATCTAGTAAACAAGATTTGCAATGAATGACAGAGAGAAGAAATTGGCCCCAGAAAGAGCTGATAAACGAGAAGAAACATTTGTGTGGCAAGGAAAGTGGTTGGTGTTTACTTGGTCGACTTGAAGAATTTTTTTAGATAAGACTTTTGATCAAGATTTCATTCAATAAAACTATAAATTGTGCCTTGAGAAATACTACTAAAGAAAGACATGTACCAACATGTTTGTCAACTAGTGAGAAGGATTCTAGGAATGTTCATCAGCTGGCGTCCCTTGAATCATGGGATTGAAGAACTTTCCCATTAAGCTTTATTTTTTCCTGCTTCTGTAGTTGACTTTTGCTTCTTGGGTTTAAACAAGTACTAGTTGATACTATACATTAATTTTTGTTCAAGTTGGCCATGACCGTGTCAAAAGAACTTCATGTGAAAATACTAGGTCAACCATCTTACTTGACTTGATAAGAACATTGATTGAAAGTCAAAAGCATCGAATTTGAGTTTTGCTAGAGTTAAAAAAAAAAAAAAAAGAAAAGTCGTCGGGTTAATGCTTACATAAAGGCCGGAAGTTAGAATGGAAAACCAATGCAAAAATAAAAAAGGTGATGTTTAAGTTGTTTGCAATTAAATCATGGAAAATGTTATTTGTATTTTATTTTTTGTAATTTGCACTTTCACTATTTGTTTTATCATATAATCTGATAAATGAAAATTATACGATTAAAATGATAGAAGGAGTGTGATTAAATTATACGAGAAAGGTTTTGAGGTTGTACAGATTGTTGCCTTTTTTTTTTTTTTTTTTTTTTGCCCTTTTGGAATTTCCCCTTGCCGTTTAAAGTTCCCATAAGTTGTATTAAGTTAAAAAAAAAAAATTCTATTAAGTTTTGGGCGGGCCCTTTATTAACCTCTTTTGAAGCCTTAGATGTCTTAACGGGGAGCGTTAAGGGAATTGGGTGGATCCCTTAAGCTGTGTTCTGTTTGCGCATGAGCCCATTTATCATTCTCCAAAATGCATCCCGCCCATTTTGCCAATTTGTGTTGGATAGGCATTATTTGCAAATAATTATGAGAAATGTTATTTGTACTCTCATTTTATTATTCACGCATCCACTATCATTTAAAAACTATATGATAGAACAAATGGTGGAAGTGCAAATAACGAAAAAGGGAATATAAATAACATTTTCCATAATTATTTGCTTGCATCATAAACATGTTTTTTAATCACTTTTTTATGTCATATATGTCAGACATATTTTTCAATCAACTTGTTTTATCTTTTCAGCTACCTTTTTTTATTTCATATATATCACATCATAGAATTATTACAGTAATTATTTCAAATAATAGTAAAGTTAGTAACTGCAACATTAACTACTAGGCAACTTTGAAATTCCTTATTTAACTCCCAGGTCTTGCTCTTTCTCCTTTCTAAAGTTTAGAGTCTCCATCACAGAACAACACAAAATAATATGTTTGTGAAATTGCCACTTACAAAATACCATGTCAAAGTGAAGGAGATTGATCGACAATTTGCAAGCCCATTAACGCCATGATGACAAAGTTACCAGCCTTGTTGGACAAAGCCAAGTTAGAAGTGGGCTTGCTTGTAAGCTAGCTTTGGTGTTTGTGTTGCCCAGAAGCCTATCCAGATCTTTAACTTTTGGACTTAAACCATTTAAATATTGGGCTTTGGATTGTCAGGTTTTTGGCTTAGTTAGGCATATATCGTGTTTGGATAGAAAATTATTTAAAAAATTATTTGAAATAATACTGTAATACTTTTTATAATGTGATATGTGAGATAAATGGTAGTTGAAAATAGAAAAATTATGTTTGAAAAATATATTCATGATATAAGCAAAAAAATTTTAAAAATAAGATGATATCCAAACAAACCCCTGTGGTTGTTTGGCTAAGAATTTATTCGCCTTTTAATCCATCTTAATTTATTTGTCCATGCATGAGGAAGAAAAAACAAAAGAAGTGTCATTAATACATAGATTCAACATTTGGGCAATTACAAGGAAAAGCTAAAGGGAAATGTGAAAGAAAAAAACCCTTTATCACATTAAAATACAGCTTCAAGGTGAAGACTTTTCAGGTAGAAAATCATAGGTTATAATGAAATTTCACTTTATTTTCTTCATTATTTTGAAGGTGGGGGGCTGCGTGGACCTAATAGGTGAGCATATCAATTTCAGAGCCTTCAAGAGATTTGAAAAACACCTAATTCTTGAACTTACAGCAACAAATTATGGTATGAAATGGTCCACTAGGCCACCCCTAATTATGAATGGTATCTTGGCTCTGATTAGAAATCCATAAGTCCAATGATTATAATTTATAACCAAGAGAACAAATATAAGGAGGCATAGAAACATTAAACTCTAAACGGTCATGTTAGTAATTTTAAAATTTGCAGTTCGACTCTCAAACTCTTTCTTTTTTTCTTGTGGTTGAAAGTTTTTCCCGAATAATCATATTTTGTGACTTTTTATGCTCATTGCTGGTCCTACATGGTGTTAGCCAGGTTACAATTGATATTGAGATCAATTTAAGCCTTGGTGAAATTGCATGTCTATTCATTTTTATGATAAAAACTCGTCAAAAAGTGTTTGATAATTTTTTAATGCTTTTCTGTTACTTTTCTGTTACTTTTTTGTTTGAAGTATTATTTAATCAAATTTTTTAATATAGAAAAGTTATTTTGCCACTAAAACTTTTTACCCCCCCCCCTCCACCCCACCCCACAAAAACAACTTTTTTTCAAAACATACATATAAATTTCCAGAATTGTTATAGTAAGCAATAATGGTGATCTTGAACAGTGCTATTTTAAGAATGAAGCCAATAAACTAAACATTCACAGTCACATGTACTCTTGTACTTTGAGATAAATGCATGTGGCCATCTTCAAGCAAAAACGAAGAGAAGAAACAAGAAAATTCCAAGAAAGTCGATCATGCGGCTTTAACTTTATTCAATAACCTAAGCTGGCAGGTAAAGGACCACTCGGTTTTTTTTTTACTATCAAACAAGATTTTGTGCCATGAAATAAATCGAACATGTTCGGACCCAAAATAATATTCATAAATAAAGCAAAAGATTATGTCCTCAGGAGGGTGGACTACCTGTAAAAATCTTCTAAAAGAGGGAGTCTGAAAATCTATTTTGTGGCAACAATTTGACATTTTCTCATGAGTCATGACTGGTAATTACAATTTCTTGAAACCTTTTCAGCAGGAAGAACTGCACTATACCTCATGGTATAATTACAGACCAAATGTATGACAAGAGAAAGTGAAGGTGCTGATCAGATTTAGGGCAAAAACCCTATACAGATTAGGAGAAAGAGAAGGCAATGGATAACTGATTTTCATATTAATCCTGTAGAATTTACACACTTCTTCCAGTTAAATTCCCATTAGAATTTGTGGATGGAAATGTATCCCACGAAAAATGTGGTCGATGGCCATAATAGACTAGTAATAATGTTGCAATGTTTGCCTTGATGCATAGAAAGCGTAGTGAAGCTCATTACAGAACTGCAGATCATCTTTAAAAGGTTAAAAAAAAGAAGAAGAAAGAACTGCAGATGAGAAAAAAAAAATTATAAAGACCTGTGAAATAAACCATACTTGAGAAATTAGTTACAGTTTCATACTTGGTTTATCTAATGATGACTCCTGTGTGCAAATGATCTTTCATGATAGACTATGTACTGTGTACCATCCATTTTGTCAAAAGTTACGTTTATAAAGATTTTCTGTTTCATGCATACATGTTACGTTAATAATCTTCTGGTTACTTTCTCAATGTCAAGGTGTTAAGAAGTCATGATTTTAATAGGACAGTTAACGAAACCATGATTAAGCAATATTGTTTTCTTAATAATATGGTTAACCCCCACCTAATGATACTCCATTATTGGGGGGTTACTAACTCTAGCTAGCATCATAATCAGAATCAAGAACATTCAAAATGAAGAAAAGTGGTCCATAGAGCGAAAGGTGATTTCCCATTTTACCTCATTGGCAAGTGTGATAGACAAGTGGAAAGAAAGTGAATATTGATTTTTTTTGGGTGACAAGACAAAGATTAAAATCAATGGTGGAATCAATGCCAAAAGTAAACCAATAAACTTGATTCCCAAAATAGTAATTTATCATGTGATTAAAGATTAAACTATATCAATTACATGTTCATCCAACATGATACTTACTCGATACTCCCATGCAGTGCTTATATATAGCTCTACATTAATTACATGACCAGCTAGGCAGCAATCCATGTAACCCATCTTTTATAGTAGTACTTTTCTACAATTTTGGCTTCGCATAAAGTACTCAAAATCTCAGTTGCAATTGTGGTCTTGAAGCTAACAGGGACACTAGTACAAACCCATGTAGATGTTTATATTTGTTGTGTAGAATCTTCATGTGAGCATGAGAATAAAGAATTCAGAATGAGAATTACAGCCTATTACTGAGACAAAAATACAGTAATTTATCGGCCTTTTGGAGCTTGGAATTTAGAGGCAAATGAGAATCCCCGGACCTCCCTCCCCCATGCAGTCGGATATATCAAACAAAAACAGACAATTGGCAGCGGCAGTTTAACATCTGCCATTGTCAAATGACAATTTTACTACTAATAGCAGCATGAACAATTTTTTGTCAATTAAAGTTTACGCCAGTGTGAGGAGAATTGACATGCATGCTTGTCCTTTTATTGACATGTCTAAATCTAACGTGATTAGCATATTGAGATTTGAGGGTTATTGCAGATTTTCTTTTGATACCTAATTTTTTTTTTAAAAAAAAAGAAAAGAAAAAAGAGAGAGGAAAGAATAGACAGTGGTGTGAATAAAGTAACGTTTTGTACTCGTGAACTGAAATAGCAAATTTCGTGTAATTTTCTTTAACATTTTGTACTCATGAACTTGTGTAGTTCCATAAGAAATACTTAATAGTCCTTGATGGCTTTGAAGTTTCAATACATGAAAACTTTTTTGTTCTGAAAAAATTAGTTACTTGTAATATCATGTCATACCACTGCACTGCACTTTTGACGCTTATCTGTCATATTAATTAGTATACAGCAATTGAGTTTTTGAGTAGCGTATTTCAAGAACCGGTAAGGTACTGCAAACAAAACATCTCTTACAAAGGTAGGCTTATAAGTATTAAGAAGACCTTTTTTTTAAAAAAAAAAAAAAAAAAAAAAAAAAACCCTACACTTTTCTTTAATCATTATTATTATCATTTGATCCTCAATTTTCAATTGCAAGTTTTGTCATGTGACACATGAAAACACCTAGGGAATATCAGCCATGTTAAAGGGGTCAATGTTGTAACTTTGTAAGTACCCCTCCAAGAGCACCTTCCATCCTATGTAATATTATTGTAATTGAGGGGACTTGAATGGCGTTCCCTTTAATTTATGTGTTGGCAATTTTATCATGTCTTCTTTTGTTTCAGGATGCTTCTTTGCCCCTCCTTTGACGTCTCCTTAGTATTATGATTTCTTTTATCATGACTTAGTACCTTTGCTTAGGACAACAAGATTGGGACTTGGGAACTATTTTGCTTGCTATCAATCCTCTGGCTTCCTAAAGTAGGGCAATTCTATGGTCCCTTTAGCAGCTCACTCGCACCAAAGAAAATCTTCCTAAGCTTTAGAAACTCAATGAACATTGGGTAGAATATTCATTCAAGATTATTTTCAGGTGATGTAGATGGTATAACATCAAGAATTACTTCCTCATGTATGTTCATTTTCACTTCAAATTTTACAATCACAAAATGAAAAGCTTTATTTAATCGTCCTCTCTTTAATTTACTCACAGACACCATTGTCGTTATTATTTCATGACAAAGAAAGGACCACCATTTTTGGTAGGGGTGATGTGCCTTAAATCCCCTTTTATGGGTTTTGGGAATAAATGTCTGCATGGTGCCACACTATCTCTGGCAAGGGGTGAAATATTTCTGTGGGTTTGAAAAAATTGCAATACGTTTTTTAATAACTTTTATATCATATAAAAAAATACCAGTAAAGGTACGGTAAAAATTTTCAAAAATACTTCAAAAATAATCATCCAAACCGAAGTAACGTTTTGAGGTCACAAGAAAACCGCTCGCTCTTTTATTTTTTTTTTCCCCCCAGTGGAGTGTGAAATGTGAAGAGATAATTAGCAACTCCGTTTTTTAAAATTGAATTGGATTGATTACTTTTATACAAAATAATCTTAAAAAACTACTACTATTCCCAATTAAATATATCAAAACACATATTTCTTTTAAATTTGTAGTTGCATCAAGGCCACTCAATGGGCAGGTGCATGGGCGCAGTGCTAGCCGGGGAGCATAATGCATGCAAGCACATGGTAATCAAAATTATATGCACCCCTAATTAGATCCCTACCCCCATTAATACACCCTACTACGATCCTTCGTACATCACAAAATCTAATCATTGAGAAATTGTACTGGATTAGGTAGCTAAAATATTTTGGTCAAAACAAAAAAAAATTCTGTGAAATTGGTGGTTGGGATTAAAGTTAGTAGGACCCATATTTTGTGGTCAACGGTGATGATGAAGCTGCATCTCACCATCATGAGTTGTTAAGGGGTCATCTCTATTTGATGGCTATGCGCTAGCGCGTAGAGTATTTAATTTTGGCTGAAAAACCAGCTGGGTGTGTCGGCGGAAGGTAAGCAGTCCCATGAGCTCGGCTTCATTCTTCAATGACGTTATGGATAATTTCAGAAACCTCTCCCAATATTTTTGATAATTTTAATTAGCATTCTTAAACTGAGAAAAAATTACTTATCTCCCATATTTTCAACTTTTTGTAACAATGTAAATCCATTTTTAAATATATTGTTAAAAAAAAAACTCCTTTTTGGATAGAGAATATATTTTCATTCTAATATTCCACTTTTCTTGTGTACCTTTTTTATTTTCATAAAAAATCTCGTTAATCTCTTAAACTTTTAAAAACTTGGCCGATTTGGTTTTGTAGTTGAAAATTATAGGATGTTAACAGTATTGAAGGACCTTTTAATAGTTTTCATGTCATCAGTCGGTACAATAAACATAAACTTTAGAAATTCACAAACACTTTTCAGCAAAAGAATAATTTCTTTTTGGTCTTTAAAAGCATCTTAAATGAGTTTCTAAAAATAATATTAAACGTGCTTTTTTTTCTAGTTTTCATAAATTCTAACAATTTGAAAAACTTCCTAAGTTGATTGCAAATGCTTTGTAGTAAATTAATAATATTTTTTGGCTTGAAAACACCTTGAATACTCTCTTAAAAATAAATTATTTATACCTTAAACCCTAGTGTTATATTATATCCCACTAAAATTGCACATTCACATAATTTGTCTATTGATTTCAAGCTTTTCTTAACATATTTTTAATTTTGAAAAAAAATGACAACAAAAGGTACTTTTGGAATGACAACATCTTCTCTATCCAAAAATGAGTTTTTTTAATAATATATTTTGAAATGGGTCGATAATGTTACAAAAGTCAAAAGTAAAGGAGGCAAGTGATATTTTTCAAATTTCAGTTTTACTAAGTGAAATTAATTAAAACCTCAAGGGAGGTTTCTAAAATTATCCCATGAAGTTAAGTTGCTAATTTCATCATCAATTCTTGATAATTGTATACGTGCCACTATAAATTTTGGTCAAATGACGGAAAAGTGAAATTAAGACAATACAAAATGGACTTAAATAACTCTGTCTTGACCTCAATTCTCCAAGAATATGTTTCCAAGAATTTGTGAAATCTGCTCCACAGTTGTTAGACTAAAGTTAGACTTCGGTTAAATGAAATGGCTCATTTGTAATAATGGATGAGTCAAAGGAGTCATGAATGAATCAAATGTTCCATAGAAATTGTTGAAAGTCAAGTAGTAAAACTAATTGACCCATTTTCATTAGCAAAAGGTCGTAACTTAGGTGGTGTTTGAATTATAGTTTTCTACTAAAAAATTTTTTTTAGACTTTTCGTGAATATATTTCTTAATCAAAATTTTATTTTACATACATTAAATTGTTACAATATACTTTTTTCTTCAAAAACTCCAAAAATAGCAATTTAAATGAGTCTCACGTAGTAAAACTGCCGTCGTAAATTTGTGAACCCCTAATATTAATAATCGAATAGACTATGCAAAACTGTAATTGACATTTCAAAACCGGATGAAATAAATCTAAACTTTTCTATTTTGAATTTTGCACATTGAATGCAGTATTGACTTGTACCATAATATTAAATCTTATATAAAACATGAATTTAGAAAAAAGAGGTGCAGATATAACTCTTCACATCCGAACCGTATATGTGATGCACAGGCTGATATCATGCATCAGTTACATGACATCTTTTTGTATTACGGATGTTTATATTCTATAACTTGATTTAGGAACACTATAGATATAATTAAAAAAGAGCAATTTTTACCCTAACATGTTCAAAGTCTAAAAATTAGTTGAATAACATGTTCCAAATCGGGTTAATTATTAATCTTCCTTCGTAGACAAGATTAATGCTCCTACCTACAACCATTTCTAGCTAAGGGATGCTTCTCCTCAAGAATATACCTTTCCCTCCTAGGAAAATAGTAACAGCAGTGTAGTACACTACCATTAAATAGCTGCAGTTACTGCACAGAAATCAGAGAGGCAAGGAAGGAAGAGAAGAAGACAATGGGAGTGAGTGAGAGACAGAATTTGGTTGGAAGTTGTAACTAAACCTACCTCTCTTGCTATCTCTCCCCAACCATGATTAGCCACTAAACCATATTATTATTAATTTACTTTTTCTCTTTACACAACTTCCCAAATTTAAAAAATTAGTGCTTTCTTTTTTCCAATTAAAATAGTGCTAATGATGTCCTGTCTCACTTGCTCTTTCACAAAAAATTTGGAAAGAGAACACCTGTAGGAACTGTTTGTTTAGATCAGAAAACAGACCTTAAACAGCCAACAACAGCCCAAGAAGGAGAGAAACGAGCGCTTCACGTACACAGACAGACACTAGTTTGTATAGCATTCATAGAAGTGAAAAGCCCAGAAAGCATTTTCGGTGTTGAGTAGATAATCAGGCTTGGTAATGCATTTTCCCAGGTGGGTTCTTTTGGTTTGTTTGAATTTGATGTTGAAATGGGTCAAAGACGGTGGAAAAGATCCAAGGATTTTATCTTTTTGTAGTGTTTATTGGGTTTCTTGAGTGTGTAAATTTGGGGTGTTTTTAGTTGGAGAAAGATTGTTTTTTGAGTGGATTTGGGAGGTTTGAGAATGGAGTCAAGAATGGATCAGTATGAGATCATGGAGCAGATTGGCAGAGGGGCTTTTGGAGCAGCCATTTTAGTCAATCATAAGCTGGAGAGAAAGAGGTAGGTGCAATGTGGTTGTTGTCAATTTATTTCTATATATTCTGTAATGTAGATTGATTTTTGGAGTATCTGTTCAGAATCTTTTGTTGGATTGTGTCGATATTCATTTTAGGTATGTATTGAAGAAGATTCGATTAGCTCGACAAACTGAGCGTTGCAGAAGATCTGCTCATCAAGAGGTACACTTCTTGGGTGTGAGGGGGGAGGGGGGGGGGTGTGAAGAGAAATGAAAATGATTGAATTTTTTTTTTTTTTTGGCGAAACAATTGATTATTGCAATTTGGTTGAATTTGGAACGCTCTTCGCGTATTTATTTCCCGTTTGCTCCAAACTTTTAAGTTTTGCGCCCTCTCTAGTTGCGTGTATCTGCTGGTTAATATGTGGTTAAGGTGAGGTGAAATTGATAATCGACATTTTGCCAATTTGGACATGCAGATGGCTTTAATTTCTAGAATTCAGCACCCATATATTGTTGAATTCAAGGAGGCATGGGTGGAGAAGGTGAGATGAATCATAAAATCTATACTTGGTCATTGGTTATTGTTGCTAGTACTTTATCAGCTGTTTTTGATGCAATGTTTGTTCATAATGTAGGGTTGTTATGTTTGCATAGTTACTGGCTACTGTGAAGGTGGTGACATGTAAGTTTTATACTGAAAATGAATCCTATATCGGTTTTAGTGTTCACGTCATTTCTGATATTGACAGTTAAATTCTCTTTATGCATACCTCTTTATCAGGGCTGAACTCATGAAGAAATCAAATGGGCAATACTTCCCGGAAGAGGTATTCCTTTCACTTTTTTAGTTGGGAAAATGATTTTTGTTGAATCACAACAAATAAAGGGGTGGTGCTGTTATTGAGTTATGTGCAACATATTTCAATATTCTTTAAGAAGATAAGTTTTAACTTAGAATTTCAGTAACTTTGAGATATGCTTGGTAATTATATCTATGTTATCTGACTACTTCTGACAATGTGGATCATGCAGAAACTATTGAAGTGGTTTACTCAACTACTGTTGGCAGTGGAATATCTGCACTCCAACTTTGTTCTGCATCGAGACCTTAAAGTATATACCCCAGTACCAGTTGAAATTTTGGGCTTTTAGGAATTTATGTTGAGATTATGACTTATTTCTGCACCTCTTCTTGCAGTGCTCTAACATTTTTCTCACAAAAGATCAAGATGTTCGTCTTGGTGAGTTCAGCTTTCTCAATTGAATATTGAATGACATGCTCAATTTGTATAAACCTTTATACTGATTTTTATATTGGAAACTGTCATTCTTGTCCAGGGGATTTTGGACTTGCTAAAACTTTGAAGGCTGATGACTTGGCTTCTTCAGTATGTATCTCTCTTTGTATCTATTGATTGTCTTTTTAGGAATCAACCTTTTTTTACTAGCATGTTTAGGATACCTGCTATAATTTGAAGAGACAAATAATGCACTTTTCTACAAGGATTTTCCTTTCAAGAGAAATGATCTAAGTATCGTTTTACTTTAGTTGCCTTACAATGAGTTCTTGGTTAAACTTAAATGACTTATAAGCATGTAGCAGGGATTTGGTTAGAGAATTTCAGCCTTGGCTCATTGTGGCTAATCTGAATTCATCTGGCACTTTCTAATGAATTAAGCTATAACTGCTATATTTCAACTGCTTTCTCTGTGATTAAGTGTCAAAGATGTTTTACCAATTGCTTGTTTCTTTCTACCCAGGTAGTTGGGACTCCCAATTACATGTGCCCTGAACTTCTTGCTGATATTCCATATGGTTTCAAATCCGATATTTGGTCGCTAGGTTGGTACATAATTTTGCTCTATCTTTCTCCTTGCAATGTAGCATTTGTATTTAACTCAATGCAAAAAGCTATGTATTTCTTCCTGTGACTTGTTATTAGATGCAATTATCATCAAAAAATTCTGACACTAGTGGCGTTATTAGTACTGCTCTTTTTATTGGTGACTTGATTGGTAATCAAGCACTAGAGTCGAAGAAATGAAGCATATACTTTCTCCTTGCCATTTGAGTTTCACTTTCTATGTATATTATGAAAAGCATATTATCACATATAGAGATGTGCATGGTTATAGATTTTCCAAATTTGCTTTACTTCCCAATGGAGTGGATTGAATTAGACAGAACTAGTCAAGTTAATTTTTTGGTTTACTTTTGAGTAAGTCTTACCATTTTCGCTAGTTCTTTAAGGTATTCAGTCGAGGAGATGGTTATTCACTTGAGGCAAAAAGAAAAATATCTAAGGTTTTTATATTTATTTTATTTTTACATAGTTTGAGTTATTCTGGAAAGAAATAGTAACATCTTTTGTTGGATTCACAATATGTGTACCCGAGTTTTGAAGTTTTACTTGGTTCTGAGTTTTTCAATTAGTATTTGGCTAACTTTTGTCAACTCTGAACATTTACTTTGTTAAGTAGCTGTCATCAGACTCGACATCTAGCATGTACTTCTTGTTATCTCTTTCTACAAAATTTTTTCCTCTCTTTTTAGTCTTGAAATTGTTATTGTTCTTTTTGGAACAGGTTGTTGTATGTATGAAATGGCTGCTCACCGGCCTGCATTTAAAGCTTTTGTAAGACATCCAGCCTTCTTTTACTGATAATCCTCTTTATTTTTTTTTATTTTTTTAAAAGCATTTCTTTTTGCAGTTCAATCCTGCCATTGATCAATCTACTGCGAATTACAGTTGGATCATAATAGCGACTAATTATGAATTAATAGTTCTGAATCTTATTGGATGATGGAGGGATGGAATAGAAAATTCTACTATTAGAAACATTTGATCTTGCATAAAACCAATGATATACAGCTTTTCTTAGGTGTCCATGCAGCATAAAACGTTAGTTTCTTAGGGCTTGTTTTGTTTACAATCAGGTGAACTGGTTTTTGGATCCTATAGTGCTTAATCAATATTAAGGTGATAAGTACTCCATATTAATGGCATAATCCTGCATCTGCCGTCTTATGTAACTCTAAAAGCTTGAATCTTCTTTCCTGAATAGATTTCTGACCTCCATTTCCAAAATAATCTTTCTGTTCATTGCTATCTTTATTGCTTCCTCTGATTGTTGCTGCCACTTTCCTTCCCATTCTCATTTCCACAACCTTCCTGCCGACTCTTCTGGTCTTCTACTATTCCACTGCTTCAACCCTCTCCAGTTGCCACTCTTAGTTTGACCATTCTCTGCCTTCTCACCACTCCCAAGAAGATTCTCTTCACATCTGCCAGCTGTGATCAATGGAGCTACCCAATGTTGCAGGGGATGATTACTACCTGTGGAACTGGTTTCAACTTCAATAACTCTCACATTAAGCCAGTAGGATCAACTTGTGAAGACTTAAACCTGCTGTAGGTTATTTCTGCCATAGCATCTGTTACTTTGAAGTCCCAATTCAGTTAGATTTCTTAAAATAGTCAGAAGTTGTTCCATGGAATCAGAATCCTGATGTAGATGGGTCGCAACGTCTTGAATCCTCTGACCAGATGGAAGCTCCATATTACCATAGTAAAGCTGTAGTAACTCTTATCTTATCCTGAATTTGTGATTTGATGGTATTGAAACAAAGGTGCCCCAGCCTTTTGGTCATGTTCTCCTCATTTAAACTGCGAAGGTGACCACCCACCCTGAATACGATAAGAACAATGAGCTGAAGATATGCAACCCCAAATATGGTTAAAATGTCCTGAGCCATTTCGGATAACAAGTTCAAGAACCTAGGGTCCATATCATGATCAATCAAAAATGCTTCCTTCCAGACAGCTTAACTCCATCAAGCCTGTAGGAGTAGTAGTGAAGAAGTAGACTAGAAATCACCTTTTTTGGTTGTTGACCAAGGAAAAGCATGGGACTTGTTGGGCTGGGCGCTCTTTTTCTTATCTTATGATATTTTGAAATAGGTTCTCAAAAGCCCGATTCCGATGGTTATGGTTACAGCAACAGTTAACCTTCTGGGTCTTGACTAGGAAACTGGCTCCGTGAAGATGCTTCTTTGGTGTTCTTCCAGCAGATGAAAATAAGAACCAACTAGCCAACCAGAAAAAATGGCTTCCGTATGTGCAGTGAGCAGGACATATTTTGTTTTAAACAGGTGCAGGTCTGTCTTTATACCAATGTAGAGGTTTGTATGAAGTCTTATGCACCACAAAGACTTGAGCTTCTGCAGATGTAGTGGATTTCTGTTTTCTTCTTCACTGGAAAAAAAATTGTTGAAACTTTATTGCTGTTGCCATGGGATGAAGGTTGTGCAGGATGGGAAATGGTGGTCTGATGTTGTGAATGTCCTTTGTAGCGTAACCAGACATTAGCGATATTGGGTAGATCTTTGTCAATTTGGTGCCAACCACAGGATTATTTGAAAGTTGGACATTACCTCATTCTATTGTACAAAGCTTGGGGAGGTCATACTAAACTGAGACATTTTGGTGACTTCCTTTAGTTCCTCGTTGATGTATTTGTCACTCTCTGTTATCCAATCCTGTCAATAAAATGAGCTTCTTGTGTGATAATAGCCCTAGAACTATTATCCAATTAATTCAATTGAAACCTTTTCGGCGGTTATGTGATTGGCTGGTTCATGTGAAACTTTGCAGACCAGAGTTTTTCTCATTGAAAGTTGCCATATCCTTTTGTACTTGGACTGTGCTAATTGACTGCTACATGAAACTTCAACTGTTCATTTGCTATTTATTGTAATCTTATCAACCATTTCTCTGTTTGACGAGGTCATCAACGATTCCTTTGCCCAGATGTTTTAAGCTGTTAACACTCCTTATAGGATCAGCCTAAATTTAAATTTCATTGTATCATTTTCTTCTTAATTTATGAGACTTTTGGAAGATAAAGGATGTACTTTTAAAAGAGGACTTTTGCTGTCTGCATTTTGTTCTTTCTTCTTGTCTTTTAAGTAAGTAAACTGGCTTTTTTGTGCCGCTTTCCTACTGGACATAACTTAAGAATTAATAGACTCGACGTTAGCGCAAAAAATTGCAATTTCCTCATTTTAATGCTTTTTCTGCGTGCATGGATTCCTTGTTGATCTTTTTCTGGCATGATGCTGTGTTTCAGGACATGGCTGGATTGATTAGTAAGATCAACAGATCATCAATAGGTCCTTTGCCTTCTTGTTACTCTCCTTCCTTGTAAGTTGGCTTCTGCTGTTTACTCAAATATCAATATTGTTGTGAACATCTTAAAACCCATACTCCTTTATGAATCACTTAGTCATTTATCTATATTGGAATCCCCTCAGCATATGTGGGCGATGTGACCGAGCAGTCATGCAGTCACTTATGTATAGTTGCATACATTTTTCATATTCATTGATATTTGTTACGCTTTGTTTGCTTTTATGAGCAAGTATTTGCACTTCCAGGTTCCTGGGTGGTTTTCCTAGGAAGCTATTACATTCATTGTCTAGTATATTGTTTGTGGATGCAAGTTGATGTTTGTTCATAATTGCTCATACTCTTGATGTAAATAAATTCCTGAACAGCCCGTGATGTCTGAACAGCATCACAGTTTGTTTTTGTCTGAACAGTATGAACTGGAAAGAGCTTTTCTATGTCACAGTTCTCTGAAGATGAGATGATATTTTGATCTTCTCAGCTTCCCTGAAAATTTTATCGCAATCTTATTTTTATTTGGTGTATTATGTTGCATTGTGTTGCAATACTTGCTCATGCCTTGTTTCACAGAGAATAACATTTCCTGTTTCCTTCTCAGGAAAACACTTATCAAGGGCATGCTAAGAAAGAATCCTGAACATCGGCCAAGTGTAATCTTCTATAGAAGACAATTTTGATATGCAGTTTTCATCAGGATGTAATAACAACTACATGATCACAATATTTTGCAGGCATCTGAAATCCTAAAGCACCCTTATCTACAGGCATATGTTGACCAATATCGCGTATCCTTCACACATGCTCCTGCCAACCATCCTGAGAAACTTCTGACCACTCGAGATTCTCGGAAGAATATGGCTGAAAGCCAAAGTAGTAACAGCTCATGCAGTGATAGAGATAGTTTGCTGTCAACTGAAAGAAATGTTCAGGCCGTGGTGTACAACTGTGAAAAAGGAACCAGTGATGCAGACTTGGCTTCTGTTGATGATGATTCTTCTTCTGGGCTGCTTCATCCAGGTGATGAACCACATGGATCCGACATATGCACCACGAATGTTGAGGATGCTGAGATGATTAAACCCTTCCCTGATGAGCAGAGATGTAATTCTGAAGTCAAGCAGCCAAGGATGATAAGAAACATCATGATGGCTCTTAAAGAAGGAAAAGCCAGAGAAAACAGTTCTCCCATGAGGAACCGAACAAAGGTTGGTGGCATATGTACACAGAAAACTAATATTGAAGCACCTCCCAAAATCCCCAGACCTAGTTCAGTTACACCAGGTTTAAAAGGAAACACAGATATGCCATCTCCTGTCACAGCCAAGGCCGGCTCTGAATCTGTCAAACGGCCTGCGATGCAATCTTTGAAGCATCAGGTACTAGCTGTATCTTGCATTACAATTGGTATCAGCATACCTTGTTATTCGTATTAATGACATTTCTCTGCAGTTACCTGTTTCTGATTCCACCCCTAAGACTAGACCAAGACATGAGGTGATCCCTCCTCTTCCTGTAAAGAATATTCCTGAAGATGGATTTCCTCTGAGGCCAAGACAAAAAACTCCTCCAAATCTAGTGAGACGGTCATCATGCCCTGGAAGGATGAAAAATGTTGGACTTGATGCTCCTGTTCCTGCAAGTAATAAGATTGTTCCATCTGAGACTGCTGAAGATCCCGAGAGGAGTCCTGATTCAGGGCCTAATGGCTGCATGACACGTGTTTCTAGGGGAACTTTGCAGCAAACTCACAAGGCATCTAAAGGAGCTCCTACGGAGAGCAGCAATTCTGCATCCTCTTCTGTGTCAATCCAAGCATTCGAGATTTGTGATGATGCAACAACTCCATTCATTAATTTAGCAGCGCAGATATTTTGGAATCAGGAGCACACGACTGAGACTGGAAGTTTAGAATCACGGCCAAGCTGTTCAGTCGGTTCCTCGTACTCTGACATGCCTGAAAATTCTTCTAGAGAGAATCATGGGTTTGAAAACAAACCTGTAGCGTGCTTAGTAGAAACACCAAAGCAGCATGTCAGACACAAATCTGAAGCGTGCTTAGTGGAAACACCAAAGGAGCATGTCGGACATCAAAGCATGGATAAGGCTGCTAATAACAGCAAACTGATTTCAACTGGAGATTTGGAGATTCCGTTTCGGCATTCTGAAGAGCTGCTTCCTTCTAAAGATGAAGCCTCAGTTAAGAGGTCAAGTGATAGGCCTGATGTTTCAACTCCAGCAATCCACCCATCTGCATCCAGTGGTGATGACAAGTTCATGGTAAAGGAACTCCAACTTTCAGTACCTGAGAGCACTACTCTTGGTATCTATCCTGTGCCATCCAGCCAAAAAAATTTGCTGTCAGATATGGGAACGATTCAGCAAAATGTCATTATCGAAAAACCAACTGGTAATCATCTTCCACCAGCTTTCGATGATGTGATTCACGTCATTCGGCATAGCAGCTTCCGAGTTGGAAGTGATCAACCAGTGATTGATACAGTGGATAGAAACTTAGATGTGGGGAAGCTAATAAATGTGGTGACAGATGATGTTGATATTAAAAACCTAGCCACTACACCAAAATCTCCTGGTTGCTCTGAGACTCCGAGTTTAAAATCAAACCTCTCAGATTATGCAAACGCTAAAGAAGTGGACGTGAAAGCTCCGACCAATCACTTCACTCCAGCTCCAAAGTTAGATTCTTCAGAACCAGCAATAATGAATTCTCCTGTAGCACAGGAGGAAGCCCCAACAACACCAGCAAAGGAAACTTTGGATGTCAAATCTTTCCGGCAGAGGGCAGAGGCACTAGAAGGGCTCCTAGAATTGTCTGCAGATTTGCTTCAGCATAATAGACTAGAAGAGCTTGCTGTTGTTCTAAAACCTTTCGGAAAAGATAAGGTTTCTCCAAGGGAGACAGCAATCTGGTTAGCTAAGAGTCTCAAAGGGATGATGCTTGAAGACTCAGGACGGATGTCATGAACAATCAGCCAAAACCCTGCTGGTAGGAGCCTTTTTTTTTAATTCCTTGCATGTTCATCGGGCTCCAAAGATTTGGCATTCTCCAAGTTCCACTAAAAGTTTTCTACATAGATTTAATACATGTTTTCATCTTCTTTTTACTTGGAATTCTTTCAGTGCAATATTTTGTACATAGTGGCAACAATATAAACCCAATAATTTTTTGTTCCAGAAAATTGTAAGGATATCTTTTGGAACATCATATTGTTATCCTGTTAGCGAGATTAGAAGTACTGTTCCTTCTTGTATCACCCGAAGGGATATTCTCAGAAGAAATCTTGAGAATGCTTTGTGCAGATGTACTGTTACATCCATTCTCATTTGCACGCGCAGGCTAATATCTCCCTCCATTTGCTTTCAGCTAAATCTGGGCAAATCTTTTCCTTGAGCAGACTTCCATGTTGTTGCATTGTTTTAGAGGTTACTGTGTTGGTTGGTACCGTACATCAACCAATGCAGTTGAGAAGACAAAATTTGCCTTCTCGGACAATTTACAAATGTCATTCATCAGATATACAATTTGAAATGTCAAAAAAAATGTTTGAATGGATCAGGATCATTAAATACACAACTTTTTGAAAATCAAGAATATTGTCCGGACTAATCTCAGGATCATTAAAACATGAAGGGTTCTTGAACATTCCAGCTCGAAGTTTTACACTTTTTAACCAAGTTTCACCTGCTTAGACCCTTTAGTGCCAAAATTCCATGTTTGAGAACATATATATTACTTCCAAGTTAAGTTCAAACCTAGGCCTCCATTCTCTGCATGCCACGATATTCTGGAAAAAGTTTCAAATTTGCACGTGTTTGAGTGTTGACCTCGTGCTTTCCTAATTGACGACTGAACGAGGGGAAGTATTGATCTTTGGACACTTGAGAAAGAGTACAAGGCGCGTCTGCAAGCATCCGCGTATGTCCTTTGCGGCTCTGGTGATTGACTCCATAGTCCACGGACCGTGGAATCCAGGAAAGGTCAATCGCCCACAAAGACTGCTGCAAGTTGTCACCAAACCAATCTGCAGTGTGGTAGATGAAAGGCTTTGGATTTTTTTTTTTTTTAAGTACACAATTGGTATACAACGTGTAACACTGAATTTATATAGTTAATCATCAAATCTATCTACCGTGTGTGGTTGATGAAAGTTGTGAGTTTTTTGTTACACAAGTAGTATATATATATATTTTTTGGTAGTACAAAGGCTGCATTATTGTTCATTTAGTTTAAGGTAATCTTGCTCTATTTTTTGTTAACTGCACTTTCACTGTTTGTTTTATCAAATAGTTTAATAAATAAAAATCATATGATAAAAATGATAATAGGAGTGTGACTAACAAAAAGAGAAGTGTCATTATACATTTCTCTAGTTTAAAACACTCGTGTTACTTGTTCAATACAATGTGTAACACTAAGTTTGATATTAATTATTTAGTAAATTATGAACGATACGAATCGTGTATGACATTTTAAATATATGATTATTCATCATAAATAACTTGTTACAATTTGTGAAAGTGATGTAATAATCATGTATTGATCACCCGTACACGTTAATTTTGTTAAAATTATATACCATAATTTTACAATTGAATTTTTGTATTGGCCGCCAATCGATCTTACAACTATTATTGTCTCATTTTCATGATTTTTTGTTGTAATTAGAAGTTTAAATGGCTCGATTCTGATTAATAATACAAATCAGAGCATGCCCCAAAATCATAGATTATTTATAAGAATTCTTATGAATCGGTAGACAATTCGAACACACCCGAGTGTTTGTTGCCCACACGACCCATTTCCCTGACGCCGGGACCCTCGGATGAAGTTCCTACCGTAACGTTGTGCAGATGCGGTGCCTGAAATGGGATGTGACGTGGAATATGACGTCAAGGGCAACAGCGGCGTAATTGAGAAAAGGGTCAAAACTAAGTCAATTAATATAAGAATGAAAAAAGTTGGATTGATTCATTTGACCTTTTCGTTAATTTAAAAAAAATGCAGAATATAGATTGCTGAATTTTCTTGGAGTCCTAATTAATTTTAGGTTGTCTTTTTTCTCTTTCCCAAGTAAACCTACTAATAAAACCATGTTCCATAATTCTTACATAGACAAGGCCTAAAAAAATATATCGGTGGTAAGTAGTATTAATTGATTGTTTTTTCATAATTTTGTATTAAGTATAGTAGGTTTCCAAGTGTATTTCTTACTCATTTTTTAACCCTCCAAATTTTTTCATGTTTTGGCTGTCGAAAGTCATGATGTACAAATTTTTAAATGATTTTGTCCACCCAAATTCCTTTTTTTTAGCATAACTTTCAATAGTGGGATTTATGCTTTGAATCTCTAATAAAATTAAGCACAGACAGCAGTTTGCCAACATTTTCTGCTCGAACACATATACACAAAGAAAATGAAATTTCACTTACCCATCTCTTAACCTAGAAAATTTGTTTAAAACATTCCTTACATTTTGTTTAATGAACTTTTTCATCATTTACTTTTAAAATGTTTATTTCCATCCTTTACAAATTCAAATTTGTAAAATTTAGTCATAATCCAAATTTTCGACTACTTTTTACCCTGAATCCATTACGTAACCTATACATGGTCACTTTTGTTAGCGACAAAAATGTTAGATCTTATTGTAATTAAACAAATGATTTGATTCATATTCATTTTTATCCTTAAAAAAGTAAGATGTGACCCAAAACATATTTATTTTTTCCTAAAAGAGTGAGATTTGATTCATTTCATATTTATTTTTGTCATTAAAAAAATGAAATCTGAATTTTAAATAACTGCATGTGAGTTACATAATGATTTGAGGTAAAAAGTGATTGAAAATTTAGGTTGAAACTAAATTTTACTAATGTAAATTTGTAAAAAATGTAAAATTAACATTTTAAAAGTAAAAGATGAAAAAAATTCATTTGATAAAATATGATGGACATTTGGATGATGGATGATTTTTCCTCTTAACTATCCTATACAAGGCTTCTCTGTATTTAAACATTTTACCAAAATATTTAATTTTGTTGTGTCTCTAACAACTCCACATCACATATGCACACTGTACAACCGACCATCCATACAAAGTGTGAAAAAGACGAGTCCCGTGCTTGGCGCCCTTTCATGTCAGCATTAACCACCATAGAAACAGAAGCTCGTATACACGGTTAACTTTGACTTTTGCCTGCAGTTCAATGGATCTTGCCCAATAAAGAAAAATTGAACGTCGTTTTCATGGCATTTCATCATTCTAATCAACAAAAGCCGCCACAGGAAGTTTCACAGGAACCTTAAGCCACTCGTTGCACTTTAGCATATATATACATTTATATACATGTCTCCAACATTCTTGAACTCATTCACCTGATGTCTTCACTCCCTCATGCGATCAAATTATTCACGTAATTGTCAGAGGTACAAATCTTTAGTAACAGTCCTTCAGGTCATTCGTGTTACATTTTTTTTTTATATACCATCTCTTAGTGATACAATAATATTTCTCATATGAACTATGGCATCCATTGATCTTGAAGCTGCACGAATACGAACTTCGACTCTGCATTTCACACCACATTCATCAACTTCTTCTGGGCTTAACAAGGCAAGGCCGTTACTACGTTGCATGATATGGGCACTAATTTTGCTCGTAATAGCAACTAATGCATGCACCTTCGCTGTGTGGTACGTTCTTCGTCCAAGAGTACCAATTATCCACATTAACTCGTTCGATATATCGAATTCCACTCAATATAAGATGGGATTCACGGTCAGAAACCGCAACTTGTTAACGAGTTTGTGGTTTTGCACTTTGAATATGTCCTTGTTTTACAATGGTCATAAGATTTCAAGTTCTTCTTTGGAGACTTTTTCTCTGAACAAAATGAACGAAACAACCCAGAGTGTCGAGTTTGCTGTAGCCTCCCCAAACATTTGGTTACAGATTGAAGAAACAAATGCTATTGATGACATGGGAATGGAAGTGACAAGAAAAAGACTAAGTTTCGATGTGGAAGTGAGGGATTCTGTTGTCATCTCTGCTGGGAAGTTGTATTACAACAAGAAGAAAATGGAAATCTTATGTCAGGATCTAAAGATGGAGTACTTCTTTAAAGAGAGGAGCTGGAAATTCATGGGTGAAAAGAACTGCTTAGTTCGTTTTAGTAATGCTTCCTGACATATGTTCCAAGATTATTATTTTTTGTTTCTTACTTTTGATTTGTTTGCTAGGCTGCTAGCTTGGATAGTAGTTTTTTTTTTAATAACTTTGGAGGATTCATTTATTTTTACAAAGTTTAGTCAAATAATTGACTTGCGTTGACCCCATACTGCAATGGTTCTTCAGAAATGTAACAAGATTAATTTTTAATCTTCTTCCACCCAGTGGACAACTACAATCAATAAGAGAGAAATGAAAAAAAAAACCATAATTAAGTTTCAGTCTCCAGATTTTTGTTCTCCATGATTTTCTTTTAATTGTGTCGCTAAACTTGCCTTGAACGTGCGACATGTGTGTTGGGGCGAATTCTCCCTTCAGATAATGTATGTATATGTCCATATTTTTTCGTGATAAAATATGGCACTAAGTAGTGATAGTAACCTAATCAGCTAGTAGCTTCAGCACCAACGAATCTAATCTTTTCTCAGCCAAGTATAATTCTATTAACATTTTCATTGCTCCTTAATTTCATTTCATACGCATCCTTGGGCTGAAAAAACCTACATATTGTAAGCATATTTCAATCTTTTTTCTTGGGTGTCTCATGATGCATAAGTACTATCTAGTTTTCTTGAATAAAGTCGTGGTTCTTTATGATTTACAATTCTTACTCTAAGGTCAAATTTGTACTGGTTGCAGGTAATTTGAATTCCCATCTTCTCGCATCATTGTTAAAATCGTCTTCGGTAGAATATGAGAGTTAATGTTTTCTCTTATTTTGGGCTTCAATAATTATAATGATAAATGCCTGCTATTGATTAGAAATGTTTGCTACTTTTGCACATATGGTTTGTTGTCATGTACTCACCACACACACACAAAACTGATTCGAGGGATTTGGCGAAAACATCTATCGGATACATTTTTGGATTCATGTCATCTTGGTATGTAGAGTTCTACTTAGTCTTTAACGGATTTAATGCACTAATGCTTGTTTTGATCTTTTTACCAGTTTACACTCAAGGGGTTCATAGAACATTCGTGCTGTGGAACATCAGGCTACTTTGATAATGGCAATACAAAAGGAGAATCAATATAAGGTATATATATGGAGCGTATAATTGACTCTTTTTTTATAAGTTTTTACAAAGAATGCAATTACCTCATCACCTATGCTTTCTACTTGTAGTTAGAAGATGACTCTGAACTTTTGACATCTATAGGAAAAAGCAATTTTCATGGGGTGGAAATTGCCCGTAGGATAGAAGGTTACAATTCATAACCACTTAATTAACAACCCTAAACTTTATAATAATTCAATCTGTTTCCCACTTTTCAGTCGACAAGAATGTTTATTTTAATGCTCAACTTGGGATCAATGTAAGTAAATTTCCAGGATTGTTTAATTCTTAAATTAAATTTGAATCACTCAAGTTATGTAAAAGGATTTAAGATTACATGCATTTTAGAATGTACTTCCATTTGGCAACAACAAAATCCCAATAAAAAATAATTTAAAACCTCTGAAAATCTCTCTTCCCCTGAATATTACCCACTTTGTAGGATATTACACTTGGCTTGCAGTTTGGCATTTCAAACTGTCCATCATCACTCTTATTAAACTTGATAAATAAGCTAGATGCTTATTTCTTTGACAACTTATTGCTTTTGCGAGAAAAATGGTTATTGTGGAAAAAATGGAGTATTTCTTGAAAGAAAGGAGTGGGAAACTTTTCATAAATCTTGTGGAGTCATCTTTCTCTGTGTGTATGTGTAATTGCAAGAAGAAAGACAATAAGTTGAAACAGCATCCAGAATGTGAGGTCTGAAAACTCTATTCAATGGCATTTGAATCGTAGGCAGGATTAACTACGGATAATTTCAGAAATCTCTCTTGAGGCTTTCAACTATGTCACTTGGTTCCCTCAAAGTTTTAAAAATTATATTTACCTCCCTTGATTTGACACTTTCGATAACCAAATCCTAAAATAGGATCAAAAAAATTAATGAATACCCTAAAATGCAGTTATCTTATAAAATTTAATTTATTCTTCTAAACAATTTCATAGTAATTTTGTACAATTACAAAAAAATGAGCGTCAAAATTTTCATAACAATATTTGTTATTTGATAATCAACTATAACAATAAATCTATCACTATAATAGACTACTTTTCATACTGATTTATTGGATATATAGATTCTTTCTAAGATAGAGAAAAAAATCACATCTTGATTTTTGTTTAGAGTTTGTGGACTAGTTAAGTGGTGGAACTATCATAGTTTGGTAGTGATTTTGGGCCATTTGTTTTTAGGTTATTGTTAATTTATTCTTGATTTTGATAAAAAAAAAAACAAATAAAAGCTGCAAAAAAGTTGGATAATATTAGAAGTTATCCAAAAAAAATGTTACTGGTTTGACATTTGATCAGGATGGAGGTCAGGGACAACATTGATAATTTTATTTGGTTTTTTCCAACTAAATATAAAAGAAATGAACATGAAGAAAAAAGGAAAATAAATTATAAAACCATTTTTTGTATAAGCATAGAACATAAGGAAGTTTCATTAGAATGTTAAGGCCAGTATTGTTATTTTGAATTAATGGATAAGGAAGGTATGTGTAATTTTTGAAACTTCAAGGGAATTAAGTGAAATTGTTAGAAACCTCAGGGGAGGCTTCTAAAATTATCTCAATTAACCATGTATACATGAATCTCAAAAGCCTCCACACCCAACCCATTCTGCTGCTACCATCAATCAGCTCACTAGCATAACCCTCCATCCCAGCAAAATCCACAGTACGGTACCACTGCTCTGGCAGCATAGTCTTTTCCAACAGATTCTTTCAGTGATTGCAAGTCTTCAAAATGGTTGTTAACAAGTCCAAAGATGATACACACAGAAATATGAAGTTTAATTTCATTAGCAAGATATATATAGCTACTAGAAATCTGGGTTTCTTAAATGTTTTACTTCTATAGGAGTAGTTTTTTTTTCTTTTCAGATAAAAAAAAACTTTTGAAACATTCACTTATGTATTCTTTAAAGTGTTGAAGTGAAAATTATTGAGTTGTGGAGACTCCATATCATACAATGATCTCCAAAAAGAAAAGAAGAGAAAAAAGATATACACCAACGTAATTTATATAAGCTAGATGTGTGCATTGTATAGATAAATTATGGCTGTACAAGTTTCTGTGTATATACATTGATTACGGATCAAGAAAGAAAAGTTGAACTTTCAAGTAGAAGATTTGGTGGACAGACCAAGAAGGTGGGATGGCGTGCAAGTCACGTGTTCTCTCCCTAAACTGTCCCATTCTTTCCTTGTGGTTCTGACGCTTTCAGGTCTCAGTGTACAACTACTCGTTTTCCTTTTTTCCTAAATGTAATATACATAGGCTCCCTTGTGGAGGTTGATATCCCACATCGGGGTTGGGGGGTTTGGGTGGTTAGTATATTAGTCTCCTGTGAGACCTTCAAAAGTTGCCGGCTTTTGAGGGTTCTCACGGGGTTAAGGTTAGTAAAAAAGTGTCCAAAAGTCTGTTGACTTTGACAAAAAAGACATCAGCCTAATCACAGGGGGTATGGGGTCTCTTTAGGTCTAGCAAGCTCCCTTGTGGAGGTTGATATCCCACATCGGGGTTGGGGGGGTTTGGGTGGTTAGTATATTAGTCTCTTGTGAGACCTTCAAAAGTTGCCGACTTTTGAGGGTTTTCACGGGGTTAAGGTTAGTAAAAAAGTGTCCAAAAGTCTGCTGACTTTGACAAAAAAAAAATAAATGTAATATACATCTATTGCTTATGTTCTATAAGAAGTATTCTAGCCTATATTAGTTTATATCACCAATATTAAATCTGTATGTGCTGTTAGTGATAGAAAGCATATGATGTTGATTCAAATGACAGAACTGATAATCTGGAATCTAAAATTGGCCATATGCATCTGTTACAGCAAATGTTATAGTCTTTACCTCTTATAAAGTTGGATTGGAAGAAAAGGATAGTGATAAGTTCCAAAACATTTTCATGACAAGAACCATTAGCAAAGTGAATCAGGAAAATCATTAACATGTAGTCTTAAGGATAATGATCTCTTTGTTTCACCAATTTTGAAATACAAAAGATTCACATCTACCTAAAAAACATCTATCTGCATATATATATATATATGGGTTAAATGCACTAGACGCCATTGAACTTTACTTTAGCTGCGGTTTGCTTCTTTGAACTCATTAAATAAGTATTTTGTCCATCCATTTGATATTTAAGACCAAAGTGCCTTTACTATTCTATTTTGTTTCTTTTTTAGGCACTATTGTTTTTTCTTTTCCATTACTTTCTTTTATTTTTTATTTTATTCTTTTCACTTCTCTCATGTCACTATTTTGTTTCACTTTCCTACTCTATTACTAATTTTATGCTTATTATAATATTATAATTATCTTTTACTTATAATTTCATTCTTATTTTATTTATTTACACTATTAGAAGATAGATATATGCCTATCATAATTAAAAGGAGCATATTATTAGCAATTTGACTATTTAAAAAGATATCAGCAAGCTAGAACTTTAAATTACTTAATATTTAAAAGTATACCCATTAAATAAAGTAAGTAGTACTTTTATTTAATTTTTTATGTACAGTTTATTAATCACTATGTTTTTAAGATGTGAATTCGCTACTATTCTTATTAAAAATTAATTTTTTCTAAACTATTTACATAGCGATTTAAGTAATATATGAAATAATCTATGTGCATAGATAACACATATCTGGTTACAACATAGAGTTCATGATAATTACCACTTTTAACAAAAAAAGTAAAAATGATAGAAGTAAGTAAAGAATATGTTTGAGAAGATTAGAATTAATATACAGACAATAATAATAAAGAGAAGAAAGTAGTTGATCACCTGAGAGAAGGGAGAAACATTCAAAAATATAAAAAAAAAAAGGGACAAGTAAAAAAAAAGGGCAAAAAAGCAGAAAAAAAAATAAAATAATAATCAATATAGAAGACACTTTTATCCTAAAATATAAAGTAAGGAGGCAAAATACCTATTTATTGAGTTCTGGGGATAAAGTGACACCGAGATAATATAAAATGGTAATATACAGTAGTAGTCTAGTTGGCTAGTATCTTCTACCGTTGAAGGGAAGGTGGGAGGCGTGCGAGTTACGTGTTTTGCCAAATAGAACTCTATAAAATTTTCATTATTCCCTAATTTTATTTCATACCAATCGTTGGGCCAAAAGATACCTAGAGAATTTAAGCATTTTTTTTAATTTCTTTTAAGTGTCTCATGATGCCCAGTTAATTCAAATTAAAAAGTGGCTGCTGTGAAATGGTTGCAGGTAATTTTATATTCTCTTCAGTAGAATATTAGAGTTCAAAGATTTTTTTTTTTTTGGTTATTATGAGTTTAAATGATTATTATGTATATTTGGCACTTATGCACGTGGTTTTTTGCTATGGACTCCCGAAACAGATGTAGAAGTATCCTTCAGCATATAGATACCTCCCTTTGGTCTCTTGGCTGCTGCAGCCTCCATCTACTCTAATGGCAGCAAACAATCTTCAAGAAATCTTGAAACCCTTTTACCAGCGAGCTTCTGAGGCTGAGTCCCTTTGGTCTCTTGGCTGCTGCAGCCTCGATCTACTCTAATGGCAGCAAACAATCTTCAAGAAATCTTGAAACCCTTTTACCAGCGAGCTTCTGAGGCTGAGTCCCTTTGGTCTCTTGGCTGCTGCTGCCTCCATCTACTCTAATGGCAGCAAACAATCTTCAAGAAATCTCTTGGCTGAGCTGAGACTCAATTGGAGAGACTTGAAGCTGCAATTGCTAGTGACAGAAGTGCTGGAAATGAGGAATTATTGAATAAGGTTCGTGAGCTTCAGTCAAAGCTAGAAGAGAAGAAAGCAGAACAAGCTTTAGAAAGAGCTAAAAGCAGCTAAATGCAGAAAATGCCAAGCACCAGTATCGCACGAACCATCTTGTTCAAGCACTAAAGGATGCTGATTGTATGTTACAATCTAAGTGAGTGACCTTTGGGACTTAGCTCCATTTGCCTCTATCAAGTTGGAATGTGCCAGATGGGAAGAATGACATTCCATTTTGTGATCTGAAAGCGTACCATGATGAAAAGCAGCAGATGAACTCAAATGCTCTATTTTTTTTGCTTTCTTCAAATTTAAAGGGTCACTTATATACCTTCTTTACTGCAAATGCTTTTCCTTTCATTAAATTTTTATGCTTTTGTCAGATGGAATGGAACCAATCTAGAGCCTCTCACTTATCAGCTGTGTACAGAGGACTTGTCGAGTAGCATATGAAATCATTTTAGAGCTTTTCATTTATTGAGAACGAGAAAACTGCCAAAATACAGGCACACACACACATGCACACTTATTTTCTATTTTTCTAGTCATTTGCATATTTGCATACACATACTCATATTGTCACTTTATCAATCTCAAGTATTTTTATTACTCGTTTCTTCTTAACAAGTATTTGAGCAATCCTAGATTAAGTCCATCTTCTTTTGAAGGTTTGATGCATCTAACTTTATCAAATTAACTTGTTATGTTATACTTCCAACTTCCAAAGCATTTGGGCTTGTTTCTCGAATGGACAACGGATTACAATTTCAAAATCAACTATTAGTTTTTATCCTTGGAATATGAATAAGATTGTAAATAGATAGGCCTTATTGATTTTGGAAACCTACCAAAACAGTTGATGTTGTTTTAAAAAAAAATTAAGTTTTTGAGTAGGTGAATATAAATGTTAATGATCTGGCCCTCCTAATTTATAATATATGTCTCTGGCTAGCCAAATGATAGTGTATTATTTGAAATATTATTTGGAATAATTACTGTAGCACTTTTTGTGATGTGATGTATGTGAGATAAAAAGGTGATTGGAAATATAAAAAGGTGGGTTGGAAAATGTGTCTATGATGCAAGCGAAATATTATTTGGAATAATTGGAGTATCCAAACAAACCTATCATCTCCGCTATGGTAAGAGTCCTACATGGGGAGGTAGTGAGGTACTTTACATTTTAATTTAGATTCCAGATTCTGCACGAACTATCTATTAACAAAAAACTGGCTCATTGAATTCACACACACACACACATATATATATTAATAGGTTGCTAAGTTGGCTATTTTAGCCTTTTATCAAGTGGATTATCTATCTTTTTGTCAAGTGGATGTCTTTATGTTTGCATTTATTATTTTTTATTCTTGTTGTGGTTTTTGGTAACAATTAATTTCCTTTCTTATTTATAGCATGGTTTTTATTTATAGTCAATTTCAACAAATCTATCAATAACCTACCTCGCATAAATTTGTATTAATTATTCAATGCATAATTTTTATTTTCTTAATTTTCTTCAATTACGTTCACTCTATCTCTGTTATTATACTTGATTATTTATTTGTAATTCTAAAGTTTTGACAATTTTCATTTTTTAATGAATCTGCATTACACAATTTTAGCATATTACTAATACAAGTCCATTTAAATAAAAAAAAAAAGTCCATTTTAAATTGTATAAATATTCATTTTTTCCTAAAATATTCTATTAAGTTTTATACTCCCTCCATTCAAATTCGATTAAGGCCAAAGTAGTATTCATATAAACACGGAGTTGTAAAAGTTCTCCCAAATTAGTTTCTTAGCTTTTAATAATTTGAGCAAATAGTAAGTGCATTCTATTAGCTTACTTTTAAAATTCTTTTTAGTAGTGAAAGAATCAAATGTTGACTAGCCATTATTAATTAGAATAAACATAATTAAATTATGGGATAAGGTTTGATTGAAACAAAATATTATGTTGTTTTGAATTAATCATTTTTAATATGTTTTATTTTAATGTTTGTCTTAGAATTAGTATATTAAAATTTATAAAATAGCATTTTAAATTCTTTTATAACAAATATTGTTCAAAAAAATATAAATTATAGAACATAAAAAAAGTGCCTGTGCAAATGCACGGGAAAGAAACTAGTTAATTAAATGAAACTCGTGCCTGCAATATTTTTCTTGACAGACACTTGCATTTTAGCATGAACTGAATTCCGTGGCAAGGCTGGGTTACATATTGAGCCATATTTCGTAGGATTTTGTACTACTTAATGATGTATAATAACAAAAGTTGCCACATCATATTGTGGGAGATAATGTCAAGCTGATTTAGAAATTTGGCTTGATATATTATTTTGTTCATGCGTACACATTGCGTGTGCTTGGTATGTGGATTTGGTTTTTGATTTTTTACTGACTTACAAACTGAATGTTTGTTTTTTGTCTTTTTACCAGTTCATACTACATCCATGGAGTGGAACACAAGTATACTTTGATAATCGCAATAAAATGGAAAATTAATTGACCGATTTTATAAGTGTTTATGAAGAATGTTATTACCCCCATCACTTATGGTTTTATTTTTTTTAAAATTTTTTTGTTGGTCTAAGAAGAGAATTCAAACTTCATAAAAGATGAGGAAAAGGGAGGACTTGAGAATTGAACCAGGAACCTCAATGTTACCTAACTAATGCTCCTAGCAACTTTCATAAGATGGAAAGGCACACAATTGAGAAGGGATTTAAGCCCACATGCAATATAAAATGTATTTCGACTTTGCATCAACAAAATTTCTATACAAAAAATAGCTTACAAATTTTGTAAATCCCTATTTCCTTAAAAATTACACACTTCGTAAGATATTACGCTGGCTTGTAGTTTTGTATTTCAAAGTGTCTGTCATCACTCTTATTAGAATTGACACAATAAGCTAAGCGTTTATTTCTTCAACAACTAATTGTTCTTGTGAAAAAAATGGTCACTGTAAAAAAAAAATCTAAAAATTTCTTGAACGAGAGGAATGGGAAGCTTGTCAATCAAAGGAATTGCTTAGTTACTTTTCATCAATCTTGTTAAGATGTCTTCTGATATATTTGACAGTCCTACATTTTTGTTTCTAAAACTTCAATTGAAATATTAACATATATATTGTATAAATCATTGGGCCAACCCCAACAAATAGGGAATGGTTTTTGGAGTTCTCTTTATTGTCAGATTTAAGATTTGAATCTTGGATCTAATAGTTGGTGGTGGAAAGGGTGTGAGGAGGAAATGAAGGAAGCATTTATTAAATTTTTGTTTTGTATTTTTCATGATGCCCAGTTAATATTTTTTAATTTAATAGTGGGTGCTATGGTTAAAATTCTTACTCTAAGGTCAAATTTGTAATGGTTGCAGGTAATTCAAGTTCTCATCTTCCTACATCATTGTTATAATTATCTTTAGTAAAATATTAGGGTCAAAAGATATTTTCCCCTTATTTTGGGTTTAATTTATTATAAGAAGATATGCTTGCTATGAATAAAAAAAATTTTGGTGACGAAGCTCGAGATAAAGAAGTTGGATTGAATAGAAATGCTTAATGTTTTTTTTTTCTCATTTTCTAATTAATTCTAAAGTTAGACGATTTTCTAGGTATGTAATTTGAACTCGCATCTAGCATCCTTTTTTTAAAAACTTTTTTCGAGTAGTGGAATGATGGAATTTAAGAAGTTGGGTGAGAGAAAGGAGATTTGAACCTAATATTTCTAGATCTTGAAACCTCAACTTTATCCAGCAAACCAACGCCTCCTCAACGAATGTAGCATCTCTACTCCGGCAAACCAACTCCCTCACTTTCTCGTCTCTTCTCAATCACAGACAAAGTATATTAGCACATTCACTCTCCCTTTGCCACATCATTAGTCCAAGATAGAAGTTTTTATTTTATATTTTATGCATTTAAATTTTGTGAAACATGGTTGTTTATAGATAGACAATGGGTTACAATGTTAGAAAAAGCTATTTCTTTTTAAGTATTTTATAAGAGATGCATTTTGCATGTTTACTGAAATACTTTAGGTTGAATTTTCAATAGTTGCCTTCTATGCTGCCCTCGTGGTGGATGTATGAGAGAACTCATCTTCATCTGCTGGTATTTTTTTTTTTTTAAAGACAATGTCAAGTTAATTGAGAACTTTAAATTGATATCATCTTGTTGGTCCGTGCGCTTTGTGTGTCTTTGTGCTCAATCTTGTCATTTTAAAGGTACATAAGTATACTTTAATCGCAATTCAAAAGGACAACTAATTTTACATTTTCATAAATTTGCATCTTCTCGATCAAAATAAACATTTATGGAAAACCCATTCGTCACCATAGTCAGCATATTTACTGCCAACATAAGTGCCCAAAAATATAAATTCATAAATTTCTTTCTTGCCAAAATGATCACTACCATATAATTCAGAAACTCCATTACCACAATTACTAAAAACCTTCATACTGTCAATCAACTCCTTAAGAGCAAAATATTTTTCAATTTCGGTAAAATCCATATCTATCAAATCAAGCATCTTGCTATCTCCTCGAAGAGAGTACTTGTCAATGTATTACATAGGTTGATGTCTGTTAGGGGAGAATTTGTCAATGATAATAATTTGTCTATGGCAAAGAGCCAAGTAGAATTATGTCTGTTAGGGGAACTTCATCTGATTCTTGAGGAGCCAATTGGAATCATATGCAAATGTTGTCAAATTGTGTATACGGAGATGAAGGACATTTTTCCTTGTCTGGAAAGGGAGACTCTATGAAGATGGGATTGGGTTGGCCTTCACAGAGGTGATTGCTTTGGTATTCACGAGGTTCATTTGGGTGAGTTAGCCTCTAGAAACTATTATTCCTCCATTGATACTGAAGGCTCTGTTCTAGATGATATTAAGATTTCAATGTATGGTCATCAACTGGAAGTAGTGTTAAGATTTTGCACGAACAGGAACAGAGTAAAGAATTGATTTCAAGTACAATGAACAAAATGGTGAGGAAAACTGTTACTAAGGAGAAGAATGATTGTGATGATGATGATGGGGAAGTGGATGCAATAACTAAAGAAGATGTCCCTCCAAACTTGAGATGTAATTATGTAAAATGTAGGAGGCAGTTTCCATCTAGAGGAAAGAGATCGAGGAAGAAGTGATGGAAATAAGACAAATGAAAATGTGACCATTGAAAGTGAACCTTAAGAGAATAGAGCCCAGGAAAAGGGGAAGAGTCTGTTGATTGGGAATCATGATACTCTTGACTCAAAAATCCTCTAGCTCTGAAGAGGATGCTGATGATTTTGATAAAGACTATAGTAAAGAAGAATAAGGGAACTCTGATACCAAATGTGGAATCCAAATTCAGGGTTCTAATAATAATTAATGCTTGCAGGCTTACAGAATTGAATGAATAACATAATCACTCATAATATTGATGTGGGTGAGAATAAATAACTCACAATATTATTATATTTCAAAATAATAGAAGAAAACTAGTTCACACTATAACCGTGCTCTCAGAATGAGAAACTATGACAACTAATCCTCTATTTATAAACTGCCAGACTTGTTGGAAAAGAAACTAATTATATCAGCAATTACCAAATGAAACATATACTTCTAAATAACATAACTACTAAAGATCTGATTTCAATAGAACTAGTCAATACATAAATAAATGCTTCTAATGTTGGTTTATTTTATCAATATTTAGAATTTGTAAGAATTACTTTTTATCAAATACTGGCTTGCTTCATTTGGAAATATTTAGACGAAACCCTATTATATTTCTGGACAAAAACACTGCCAATTCATAATAAATTATACTCCGTGACAAGGCTAATTTTCAAATTGCGCCGTACTTTTTTCCTTCGGATTTGGTACTACTTAATGATATATAATATCAAAAGTTGGTACATCATTTTTGGGAGATAATAATGTTAAGCTAATTGAAAAAATCTCTTGATACATCATTTTATCGATGAGTGCACGTCGCGTGTGTTTGAGTATGTGTATTTGTTCTTTGCTTTTCCAATGACTTGCGACGCTATGCATGCTTCGTCGTGGTGTGGAATCTATGTATCCTTTGGTAATCGCAATACAAAGGAGCATTAATTTTATGCTATGGAGTTAGTAGCTTACATTAATTTTATACTAAGAATGTCATTATTCCATCACCTTTGCTTTCTGCTCCTAGCTAGAATGAATCCATAGGAAAAAGCAAATTTCATATGATGGAAATTGTGAGCATTACATAAATGATGATATGTTTTCTCCTTTGGTTATAATTCAATTGATTTCCCTCTTTTCAATTGATAAGAATGCCCATTTTAACGCTCAACTTGACCATCAATGTATTAATATTCTAGTTTACAGAAATTCGTAAATTAATTTTGACAGATCAAGTATTTTTGAGCAATTTTGAAAGACTTAGGTTATAAAAGAGAGGATTTAAGACCACAATCAATATAAAATCTAATTGAATTTGACATTAAAAAATAAGTTCTAGAAAACCAAAATAGCTTAAAAAGTTTTGAAAATGTCTATTCCCCTTAGTAATACACAACTTTATGGCTAGGATAGCTTGCAATTTAGAATTTAGCATTTTAAAGTGCCTATCACTACTCTTATTACAATGATGCAATAAGCTAGATGGTTAATTCTTTAACAACTATTTTCTTTTGATTAATCTTATTGAGTTAGCTTCTAATAGATTTGGTCTCTTAAAACTTTGATATTTTTGGTTTCTAGTATTTTCTGTTTCTAAAACCTTGAAAGATTAACATATAAGTTTTATAAAGTTTTAAGTCAAATTATTGAGTAGTGTTGACCCAAATAATATGATAGCCTCTAAAACCTGAAAATAGAGATATAAATCAACCTAATTTATAAAAGCTACATGCATTGTATATATACATTGATTGTTCTGCTAACAACCAGAAATTTCGTGTTTTTGTTTGTTACATTTTCGGCTTAATGTATTTATTAATCACAGTGATGCCTTTTATATTAACTTATACAAAAATTTATCCGCGTGTAAACTTTTTATGAAAATTTTAACTTTTTATTCTTTCGTCATTTAAAAGCTTAGACAAGTATTTTATGAATCATGCGTTTCAATAAGCTAACAGATTAATTTCATTTTTTTATCCTTTTTTTTGAATTATTATTTCATAGTTAACATATTAACCTTTTAACTGACACTTATTTGCTCAAATAATTATTTTCATAGTTAATATATTACCATTTTTTGCCAATAGATTATGAAAAAAATCACGAGCAATCATGTGCAAAGTGTAGGGCAAAACCAACTAGTTCCATATCATTGCCACTATGGTAGTAACGTGCCTTACATTTTAATTTAGATTCCATAATCTGTATGAATTATCTATTAACAAAAACCGGCAAATTTGAAATTCTTTAAACGAAACTCTTGCCCGTCAATAGGTTGTTTGGATAGAGTATTATTTGACATATTATTTGAAATAATTACTGTAGCACTTTTTTGTGATGTGATGTATGTGAGATAAAAAAGTGGATTGGAAAATGTGTTTATGATGCAAGCGAAATATTTTTCTTGATGGGCACTTGCATTTCAGCGTGAATTCAATTCCGTAGCAAGGCTGGTTTACATAATGAGCCATATTTCTTTTGATAGGATTTTGTACTACTTAATGATGTATAATAACAAAAGTTGCCACATCATATTGTGGGAGATAATGTCAAGCTAATTTAGAAATTTGGCTTGATATATTATTTTGTTCATGCGTGCACTTTTCGTGTGCTTGGTATGCAGATTTGGTTTTTAATTTTCACTAACTTACTGAATAAATGTTTGTTTTTTGTCTTTTTTTCCAGGTCATAGTACATTCATGGAGTAGAACATAATTATACTTTGATAATTGCAATAAAATTGAAAATTGATCGATTGATTTTACAAGTGTTTATAAAGAATGGTATTACACCATCACTTATGGTTTTCCTTTTCTCTTTTAGTCTAAGGAAAGGTTTCAAACTTTATAAAAGAGAGGAGAGAATTAGAAGAATGTTAGAATCGAATCAGGAATTTCAAGTTTACCTAACTAATATTTCTAGCAAATTTCATATGATGGAAATTGCCTGTTGGATAGAGGGCATACAATTGAGAACCCTGCACTAATCATCCAATTTATGCGTTTATAATAATCCACACGTGTTTTTCTCTTTTAAATTGGCACACATGTTTCTTTTAGCGGTCATTTTTGGCATCAGTGTGATTGAATATCCATGTTAGTGAAATTCGTAGAATAAACATGAAACAATCATGTGTGGATTAGCTGTTTTTGGAGGTGTTTTGGAAAAATTTTACTGTAACAGAGTTTTTACAGTATATTTTAGAAAATATTTTGGGATATTTAAGAGTAGAAGAGTTTTAGAATATATTTTGGGATATTTTTTAAATATAAAAAAAATTTAGACTACTTTTTAAAAATTTTAATAGTATTTGAAAAATTAATTTTTGAAAAACTCTTGAATCCAAACAGAGGCAACATGTTATCAAAGAATGGATTTAAGATCACATGCAATATAAAATCTATTTCCATTTGGCATCAATAAAATTTCTAGAAAAAGGAAATAGCCAACAAGTTTTGCAAATCTCTATTTTCCTAAAAATTACACACTTCGTAAGATATTATGCTGGCTTGCAGTTTTGTATTTCGAAGTGTCTATCATCACTCTTATTAGAATTGACACAATAAGCTAAACGTTTATTTTTGAAAAAAATGGTCACTGTAAAAAAAAAAAAAGAACTAAAAACTTCTTGAGAGAGAAAGGAACGAATAGCTCGTCAATCAAAAGAATTGCTCAGTTACTTCCCATCAATCTTGTTAAGATGTCTTCTAATGTATTCGGCAGTTCTACAACTTTGTTTCTAAAACTTCAATTGAAAGATTAACTTATATGTTGTATAAAGTGTTAAATCAAATTATTTAGTGACGATCCCATATTAATATGATAACCTCCAAACACGAAAAAAGAAAAAGGTAACCATTAATTGAATTAAATAGTGACTGCTATGGTTTAAAATTCTTACTCGAAGGTCAAATTTGTAGAGGTTGCAGGTAATTCGAGCTCTCATCTTCTTGCATCATTGTTATAATTATCTTTAGTAGAATATTATAGATGAAAGATTTTTTCCCCTTATTCTGGGTTTAATTTATTATAAGAATATACACTTGCAATGAATAAAAAATTTTTGGCACTTGAGAGTATCATGAAACTCGAGCTGAAGAAGTTGGACTCAATAGAAATGCTTAATGTGTTTTTTTTTTTTTTTCGTTTTCTGATTTATTCTAAAGTTAGAAAGTTTTCTAAGTATATAACTTCAACTCGAATGTAGCACCTCTACTCGCCAAGTCTCCCTCACCTTATTGTCTCTTCTCAGTCACAGACAAAGTACATTAGGACCTTGACTCTCCCTCTGCCACGTCATCCATTCAAGATAAAAGTTTTTTATTTTATATTTTGAGTTTACTGGGGAGGGAGAGGGGAAGAAAATGGGGGAGAGAGTGTATGTAAAAGATTTCGAATTTAAGACCTCCCATTTATATTAGAAAAAAATATTAATCTTTTTAGAAGGTCTTGAATTTAAGACCTCTCACTTATGAAAAAAAAAAGAAAAAGAAAGAATCATCTTGATTTAGAGCTTTTCAATCATTCAATGACTTACTACCACCAAGACTTCCTTAAGTGTTGCATCCTAATAACAATGTACTTGCATTTGCACAATCTTCACATTTGCTATTACTTCCTTTTTTATTTTATTAACCTTTTTCCTCTTCCTTTATTTGTTCAAAGCAATTTTTTTGTTCATTGCACATACCTTTTTAAATTCTTTTTTCTTCTTTTGTTTAAAATGTAATTTAACCAATTTTCTTTTTTTTTTCTTTCAACAAAAAGCACCATTATCATCTTAAAACTATAGCAAAGCTCAAGACATAAGATGAAATAACGATTAAGCTAGACTTAAAAAAACACACGATTAACATCTCAAGTTTGAGAGATTTGAATGACAAGTATAATAGCAAAATTACAAGATCATACGCTTCCATACTCCGAATTTCATCTACGCATTTGGAGTTTGCAAGAATTTTATATACTTTTGAATTGTCAAGATTTCTTGGTTATTTGTGAATATTTATGTAGCAGAATAACTCATTAATGTAATTACTCAATTGAAAATTTTCATGTGTTAATGTGAAGATTGCTAAGTAATAAAAAAAACAATATCCATGTTTTCATAAATAATTTGCTAAGTAATAAAAAAGAGTCAATGTATCACAATTAAAAAAAACAATATATTTTCATAAATTTTCACCTTCTTGATGAAAAATGCCATTCATGCAAACTCATTCATTACTATAGTCACCATATTTACCACCAATATAAGTATCCAAGAATTCAAAATCATAAATTTCTTTCTTGCTAAAATGATCGCTACCGAATAACTGAGAAACTCTGCTACCATAATTACTAAAAGCCTTCACACTGTTAAAATATTTTTCAACTTTGATAAAATCCATGTTTATCAAATAAAACATCTTCCTATCACCTTGAGGAGAGAATTTGTCAATGTATCAGGTAGGCTTATGTTTGTTAGGGGAGAATTTGTCAATGGTGAGAATTTGTCTGTAGCCAAAAAGCCAAGCAGAATTGTATCTGTTGGGGGAACATCAGCTGATTCTTGAAGAACCAATTGGAATCGTGTGCAAATGTTGCTAAATTGTGTATATAGAGATGAAGATGGGATTGGGTTGACCTTCACAGAGGTGATTGCTTTAGTCTCATGAGCTTCATTTTAGTGAGCCAGCCTTTGGAAACTATTACACCTCCATTCATGCTGAAGGCTCTGTATTGGACCTTATTCCAGATGATATTAAGATAGTCATCAACTAGAAACATCTTTGAGATTTTGTAGGAACAGGAAAATGGCGAAGAAGTGATTACAAATACAATGAACAAAAGGGGGAGGAAAACTATTACTAGGGATAAGAACGATTGTGATGATGATGATGGGGAAGTGGAAGCAATATTGTGTTTGTGACTAAAGAAAATGTCCCTCCAAACTTGAGATGTAATTATGTAAAGTGTAGGAAGTAGTTTCAATTTGGAGGAAAAAGGGGTAGAAGTAATGGAAATAAGATGAAAAAATGACCATTGAGAGTAAACCTTTAGGGAATGGAGCTCATGACAAGGGAAATTGTCTATTGATTGAGAATCTTGATGTTCTTGACCTAAAATCCTCTAGCTCTGAAGTGAATGCTAATGATTCTGATAAAGACTATAGTGAGGAAGAATCAGGGAGCTCTGACTCCAATTTTAAAAGCCAAATTTACGGTTTAAATAATACTTAATGCTTATAGGTTTATAGAATTAAATGGATAAAATAATCACTCAAAATATTGATGTGGGAGATAATAAATAAATCATAATATTGTTATATCTTAAAACAATGGATGAAAACCACACCACAATATAATCTTACAGACACTTTTAGACTCTCTTAAAAAAATATCACAACTAATCCTATATTTATAACCTACTAGATTGGGTAAGAAACCATTTACTTTAACAACTACCAAATAAAACATGTATTCCTAAATTTCATAACTTCTAAAAACTGACTTCAATAAAACTAGTAAATAAATAAATATATACTCCTATGCTTGGTTTATTTTGCCAATATTTCAGAATTTGTAAGAATTACCTACGATCAAATGCTGTCCTACTTCTTTTGGAAATATTTAGATGAAACCCTGCTATATTTTTGGACGAAAACACTGCCAATTCAGCATGAATTATACTCCGCCGTGACCAGGCTGATTTCAAATTGTGCCATACTTTTTTGGCTTAGGATTTTGTACTACTTAATGATGTACAATAACAAAAATTGGCAAATCATTTTGTGCAAGATAATGTTAAGCTAATTGAAAAACTTGATACATGATTTTGTTGATGCGTGCGCGTTGCGTGTGTTGGGTGTGCATATTTGTTCTTTGCTTTTCCAATAGCTTACAGCACTAGGCATATTTTTGTCTTTTTTAATTACCAGTTCAGAGTACATACGAGTTGTGGAATGTAAGTATACTTTAATAATCACAATAAAATGAAAAATTAATTGACTCATTTTATAAGTGTTTATAAAGAATGCTAATACCCTATCACTTATGCTTTTTTACTTGTAGCAAGATGATGAAATTGAGCTTTTTGCATCCAAAGGAAAAAGCTAATTTCATACGTTGAAATTGCATGTAGAATAGAAGGCGTACACTTAAGAATCATTACTTAACAACCTTAAACAAATAATGTGATTTATCCATTCTTAAAATTCACATCTATTTTCCTCTTTTCAATTGGCAAGAATGTTTGCTTTAATGCTCAACTCTGGCATCAATGTACAACAATATCCACATTGATGAAATTATTAGTATAATTTTGAAACAATCAAGTTATCGAAGAAAGGATTTAAAATCACATGCAAGTAGGGCTCAGAAAAAAACCAAAAATCCAACAATCCGCCCACTAATTTTAAAGGATGGGTTGGGTAATTGGGTTATGGATTTTGTTGAATTGATTTAGAAAAACCCATCTTATTCATTGGGTGTGTTGGTTTTTTATTTAGGTACCCAATACCCAACCTATTTTAAAAAATTTAAGATAACAAATACAAAATTCAACACACATTGCATGACCACTTGCATTTGGACATGTGTTAACAATTTGTAGACCTATTTGTATCCAAAATCCTCATATATACATTTTCAATCAATTCTTTATAATTTTTATTTAAAAAGAAAAAAACTTGAAATGAAAACTCATGTTTATTTTACTTTTACAATAGTAGTTAAACTTGCTCAACTTCTATAATCATTTATTAAACCTTTTAAGAGTATATTGTTTTCCATCCCTTTTTTTCTTTTTTCTTTTTGTCATTGTTCTCTGGTTTGCTGGACCATTGAAGATGAAGTGATGTATAATCTCCATTTTGGATTGGAGATGTAATTATGTCTTATCAGCATAACCCGTAACCAAAGGATTTATTTTCTCACCAAGAAATTGATTCAGCGCTTGGTGTCAAATCTCCTGTATACCTTTTTTTTAACAATGAAATGAAAGAAAAGTGATTTTCTTCCTCTGATTTTGTCTACAAAATTTAAAGGATGGATTGCTACTTGCTTCAATTTGTTAACATTTCATATACCTAGAATAGAGTTTTAAATTTGTTCTAATTGCATTCTTTCACTTTTTTCTAACTTGTTCTATTTCATTGTTAATAGTTCCTCACCAATATTATAATACAACAAAGTATATGTCTCTTAATTACATTTTCAAGCATAACATAATCCAGTATCAATAATTTAAATATATAGAATATTACATCTTACAATAAAGTAGATACAAATAGTAAAAATGTAAAATAAGTTGTGACAAAAATAAACTTCAATCAATTAGTAGTATTAAAAAGTATAAAATAAACAAATCTTTTAGCTATTCTATCTAAATGTACACTTTATGATCTCTGACAAGGGTTTATTTTACGTATTTTTAGTGTGTTTTATTAGTTAATTTTGGTTTGATTATTTAGTTTTATAACTAAAATAACTAAGGTTTTGGTAAAAATCTACATTTTATGTTAAATTGGCTAAATATTGCATTTGTTGGATTTTTATGGGAAAAACTTCATATTTTGTAGGTTTAATGATTCAATCATCAAATGAAGTGCATTGAGAAGATATTTGGATGATTGAAGATGGATTAAAGTGGGGAAAATAAAATATGAAGTGTAAAAGGAAGAAATGCAATTTGAGGACAAAAAATCAAGAAAAGTCAGCTTTGACAACTCAGACATATTTTCGTATTTTGACTATATCAGGAGCTACAATGATCGGATCAAGGTGATCTTGGTACCATTTTGAAGCTAAGAGATATATCTTCATTTGGTATGAAGACATCAAAGTCCAATTCAGCCGTTTTCCTGGTCAAAAGGTCGAAACACAGAAACTTATCTGGATGGTCGAAAGCTGAAACCCAGAATTGACCAGTCTATGGTATTTTGACCATATCTCCGTCCACCGATCTCCAAATTATATGATTCTTGAAGCATTGGAACTCTAATTCAAAAGGCTACAACTTTTGTGTTTTACACAAAAGCCAGTTCGGCCTTCATCATGGAGAAAAATGCAGTTGAAGTGAGGTCAAAAGTAAAAACGTGTCTGGCAGCCGAATTTCTGTAATTTGCTCAGCCATTTTTCTCATCTTCACACTACTTTCCAGCTAGAGTTGGAGAGAAAACGTAGGCTGCACATGCTTCAGAAGACATAAGGAAGAGATATAGCCAAGGTTCCAAGTCAAAAGCCATTATTTTTGACTCCCTTAACAAATTCAGATTTGGAGAATCATAGCAGAAATTTTTGACTGGTAAGGGAAGGACTTTTCATCAGCTTATATGCAGGACATTCAGAATCATACGGGAGAAGCTTGGAGTCTGCAAAAATGTAGCTTTTCCATTCTCTTATTGTTAGATTAGTTTAGTATAGAGTAGTAGTTCATCCTTCTTGTTTATTAGCTAGGCAAAGATGAAGAAGGAGATGAAGAAGGCAAGGAAAGAGCTCATGTGACAAGGGTTATTTTTCCTTTCCAACTCTTTATCTTTTGTATTTGATTCCAAGTTTAGCTAATATACAAGTTCTGGATTTTGTGTTTAATATGTGTCTTTAAAGTTTATACCTTGGGTTTGGTTGAACTTTCTATGATTGTTAGTGTTAATCATTTTGCTATTTAACTGCTATGTTTTGAGCAAGTTATTTAGCACTTTGGCTCTTTAAATCATGATTAATCTGGTACCATTAATTCTGATTATCTAAGGTGTTGTTTCTGCAATGGAAATTGAGATTTAACACTAGTTCAAGAAGTGCTAAACATAGGGAGTACACTCACGAAAGTAGAGGTGCACCTATGTGGTTTTTAGTGATTCGTTTCATGTAATTTCACTGAAGAAATAAACTTGTAGCTAATTTCATAACCATGAGAATAGGTATGGATTAGTTATAAGTATAATTGATTCACTACGAAAGTAGGATTCAAATGCATAAGGAAATTACACCATAACTAGCCTAGATGTAGTATTCAATGATCCAAATATAACACTTGCATGAGTAGTTAGGGATACCACAACCTAAGGAGCTTTTACTTGTTAATTTCTTGTATAAGTGCAGTAGGTTAAATTTCTTATCATTAATTGATAGTCTAAATAATAAAGAAACTTTAGTAATACCGGTAATTGTTCACTCTTCCCTGTGGGATCGACCCGATATATACCCTAAACTACTAGTTGATCTGTATACTTGCAGTGAACGGGTGTAATTCGGTATTTTTTAGCTTGCACGTATGTAAAATACCCGTCAAGTTTTTGGCGCCGTTGCCGGGGAAGATTTGGCAATATCGGTGTGAAGAGTAACTTTATTAGTTTAGACATTTTATTAGTTATTGTGTGAATGTTATTTTCTGTCATTTTAGTATTTTCTGTGTGTATGCATTTTATTACCTATTCTTCTTACTAATTTTGCTCTTAAGTTGTTTAAAAGCAATTTTAGGTGATGAGGAGGATAGATCAATTTGGAGGACAAAGCTTGAGAAATGAAAGATTGGCAATGGATGGTTACCTAGTGCAAAGCTCCTTCAACAGAGGTAACCAAGAAATTACTGAAGGTATGTCTTTTGAAGATGATATAAGGTGCTTAAAGGCTAAATTTGATGTTATGATGTTACAAGTTCAAATGGACACAATTATGCATGAAATTAAACAAGGGAGGAATTTTAATGCTTTTAATTCTTATCATGTGATTTGTGACTTGTGTAGAGGTTATCATGCTACTAATACATGTATGCAAGCACAAAATGTGGATTATTATGATGAATTAGAGCATTACAATCCTTGTTTTGATCATTATAGTGCTAATTTGAGCAATTCTCCTGCTTATGGTTGGAATAATCAATGTACTTATAGTAATTCTTCATATTTTTATGATTACCAACCTGAATGTGTCCAATATGAATCAAAACCATCTTGGGAGTTGGCAATTGAAATGGTAGCTAATGATTCTAAGCCATCTTGGGAGTTAGCTTTAGAAAAATTAGCTAATGCAACTTCCAACCGTTTTGATAGGATTGAGGAAAGAATAGATGAATTAACTTCTCACTTTGGCAGAATAAATGAGCAATTGAATGCATTGTGTGAGGTTATTTCTTCTAATAAATTGCAAAATGATCCTAGCATGAATGGTAAGAATGTTGTATGTGAAAATGGATTGCATGTTGATGAAAATGATGAATCTCAATTGTGTTTCAATGAGCAAATGTCCATTTCACAAGATAATATCTTTGGAACTAACTTTGAGGCTCAAGAGGTGAGTTTTAATGACTCATTTTTCACCCCTCTTGAGGAGTGCATTGAAAGTGTAGGTTCTAAGGGTATTGCTGCCCAAGATACTCTCATGGCATTCCCGTTGGTAAGTTCTCAAGTGGTGTATTTTCAAGGTAATATTTATGAAACACTTGAAATAGGTAAGTCACTTCCATTTCTCACATCATTAGAACATGTGGCTTTCGCGATAAAGCCACCTTTTAATGATCCACCACGGCCTAAAATGGTGGATTATTCGCTAACAAAGCCTCCTTGAAAAAATGAGGTGAAATAGTCAAGCTATTGACTATAAAGAAGCGCTTATTGGGAGGCAACCCAATGTTTGTTTAAGTTTATGTTATTTTGGGGTGATTTTATGTTTAAAGTATATGTTTGAGTTATTTTGTTATTTTTCATTTGTAGGTATTGGAAATGGAAGCAAAAGTGACCAAATGAGGTGAAAAAGGCGAAATTTGATCAAGGAACTCAACCCCTCAATTTGAGTAATTGTTGTTTTTGATTTGTTAGAAGGGGATAAAATGCATATTTTGATCATTTTACATGTGCATGCATTGAGAATTTTAGCAAACAAATGATCTATGATGCATTTTGAGTGATTGGGGTACAAATAGTAATTTTTCAAAATTGGCTTTCTGCAAAAATTTCGCAGAAGAAAACGCACTTGGGCTGAAAACGCGCCTTAGAATCGCGTTTTCCATAATCGCGTTTTCAATTCTGCGCCTATACTGAAGAAAACGCGCCTTAAAAACGCGACAGGAAGTCGCGTTTTATACCAAGTCGCGTTTTCCAGCCTGTTCAGAAACCAAAAACGCGACTTCAAATACGCGACTCTAAGTCGCGTTTTATAACACAGTCGCGTTTTCGATCCTGCAAGATATGTGAAGAAACGCGACTTCACAAAACGCGGCTTGGTGCCGCGTTTTGATGAGTCGCGTTTTCGGAGGAAAAAAAAAATTTGCAGATTCCTTGATTCTCTTTTTTCTTCTTTTCGTCATATATATTTTCTTGTACCTTGAGTTGCTTATTGTATTTTTTTTATAGGTACATCACTAAAACAAGGGCTTGAAGTTACGGATCGCCGTTTTGATGTCTTAAGCCTTTTTTATCACTTTTGTTTCTCATTTTCCATTTTTAGGTTTACATCACTAATGGTTATCCAATGGAACTCATGAAGCGTTGGAGATAAACGGACAATGGATTTTGAAGCTTCATATTCAATCACATCATAGGGGAGTATTACTTTCTTTATCTTGATTTTCCTTTTTACACATTGAGGACAATGTGTATGTTAAGTGTGGGGGGAGAATTGAGATTATATATATTGTATGTGATTGAATTATTAGTTGCAAATATTGGACTTGTGTTAAAATTCAAAATTTTTCTAAAATCTTGTCCAAAATTGCAAACTTGCCCCAAAAAAATTTCATAACAAGTTTCATACCATTAGTAGTTCAAATTCCTTCTACATTTGAGATAAATATATGTGATTTGGAAACTTCTTTTCTCATTTAACTTGGAAATGACTATTATGTGATTATAATTTTTGCATTTGTAGGAAAGTATATCTTTTAAAGTGGAGAAAATTATGCCTATATTTTTTTTTGCATATTTGATGAAATTTCTTCTCTTTATTGGATTTTATAAGTTAAGTGATAAATATGGTCAATAAGTGCAATACTCTTCTCATGATTATGCTTTCGAGGGAATGTTATTATCTTTACTTTAAAAAAAATGAAAAAAAAATGAAGAAACAAAAGAAAAAGACAAAAATAGAATAAGATTTGTTCTACTCCAATGATTCTTGTACTTAGTAACCGGGAGTCTTCATCTACAAATGTCGACTTTCGCGTAAAACGGTACTTGAATTAAGAGTATGCAAAGCAACTTGAGTATGTGAAGTGTTGAGTAACCGGTGATCTTCATCTAAAAATGTCGATCCTCGCGTCAAAAGGCATTCTCACGTCTTAAGTAATATTTAGATATGTAATATTAATAAATATCTTTTTAAACAGAATTAAAAGATGATCATGAGTTTAGGAAGCATTATTATTGACCATATGAGTTGCTTGCTTGTGAAATCAGGTAAGGATGAAAAATCGATTTGAATTTGTTATAATGATGGTATAATTGGCTCTCCTTTACTTGATATTATGAGTACTTGAACTTAATTGAATAATTGCATAATGGTTATTTACTTTGTTTTGAGGAAATGAAGTTGAAATGCTACATATGTTTATTTTCAAATTTTGGATCATTGTTGGTTTGTATTTTTATTGCTTGAGGACAAGCAATGGTTCAAGTGTGGGGGTATTTGACAAGAATTTATTTTACGTATTTTTTAGTGTGTTTTATTAGTTAATTTTGGTTTGATTATTTAGTTTTATAACTAAAATAACTAAGGTTTTGGTAAAAATCTACATTTTATGTTAAATTGGCTAAATATTGCATTTGTTGGATTTTTATGGGAAAAACTTCATATTTTGTAGGTTTAATGATTCAATCATCAAATGAAGTGCATTGAGAAGATATTTGGATGATTGAAGATGGATTAAAGTGGGGAAAATAAAATATGAAGTGTAAAAGGAAGAAATGCAATTTGAGGACAAAAATCAAGAAAAGTCAGCTTTGACAACTCAGACATATTTTCGTATTTTGACTATATCAGGAGCTACAATGATCGGATCAAGGTGATCTTGGTACCATTTTGAAGCTAAGAGATATATCTGCATTTGGTATGAAGACATCAAAGTCCAATTCAGCCGTTTTCCTGGTCAAAAGGTCGAAACACAGAAACTTATCTGGATGGTCGAAAGCTGAAACCCAGAATTGACCAGTCTATGGTATTTTGACCATATCTCCGTCCACCGATCTCCAAATTATATGATTCTTGAAGCATTGGAACTCTAATTCAAAAGGCTACAACTTTTGTGTTTTACACAAAAGCCAGTTCGGCCTTCATCATGGAGAAAAATGCAGTTGAAGTGAGGTCAAAAGTAAAAACGTGTCTGGCAGCCGAATTTCTGTAATTTGCTCAGCCATTTTTCTCATCTTCACACTACTTTCCAGCTAGAGTTGGAGAGAAAACGTAGGCTGCACATGCTTCAGAAGACATAAGGAAGAGATATAGCCAAGGTTCCAAGTCAAAAGCCATTATTTTTGACTCCCTTAACAAATTCAGATTTGGAGAATCATAGCAGAAATTTTTGACTGGTAAGGGAAGGACTTTTCATCAGCTTATATGCAGGACATTCAGAATCATACGGGAGAAGCTTGGAGTCTGCAAAAATGTAGCTTTTCCATTCTCTTATTGTTAGATTAGTTTAGTATAGAGTAGTAGTTCATCCTTCTTGTTTATTAGCTAGGCAAAGATGAAGAAGGAGATGAAGAAGGCAAGGAAAGAGCTCATGTGACAAGGGTTATTTTTCCTTTCCAACTCTTTATCTTTTGTATTTGATTCCAAGTTTAGCTAATATACAAGTTCTGGATTTTGTGTTTAATATGTGTCTTTAAAGTTTATACCTTGGGTTTGGTTGAACTTTCTATGATTGTTAGTGTTAATCATTTTGCTATTTAACTGCTATGTTTTGAGCAAGTTATTTAGCACTTTGGCTCTTTAAATCATGATTAATCTGGTACCATTAATTCTGATTATCTAAGGTGTTGTTTCTGCAATGGAAATTGAGATTTAACACTAGTTCAAGAAGTGCTAAACATAGGGAGTACACTCACGAAAGTAGAGGTGCACCTATGTGGTTTTTAGTGATTCGTTTCATGTAATTTCACTGAAGAAATAAACTTGTAGCTAATTTCATAACCATGAGAATAGGTATGGATTAGTTATAAGTATAATTGATTCACTACGAAAGTAGGATTCAAATGCATAAGGAAATTACACCATAACTAGCCTAGATGTAGTATTCAATGATCCAAATATAACACTTGCATGAGTAGTTAGGGATACCACAACCTAAGGAGCTTTTACTTGTTAATTTCTTGTATAAGTGCAGTAGGTTAAATTTCTTATCATTAATTGATAGTCTAAATAATAAAGAAACTTTAGTAATACCGGTAATTGTTCACTCTTCCCTGTGGGATCGACCCGATATATACCCTAAACTACTAGTTGACCTGTATACTTGCAGTGAACGGGTGTAATTCGGTATTTTTTAGCTTGCACGTATGTAAAATACCCGTCAATCTCAGATTCACAATACAAGCAATATAAAATATTATTCTATTTATGATGTATTTTCTAGGAGTTTAAGGAGTGTATGTTTGTGTGTGTGCGAAAATATGTTTATGAATATGAAAATGTGTTTATGTGCGTGAAAAAACCTTTTTATGTGTGTAAATGTATGAAAAAGCATTTATGTATCAAAATATAGTAATTACTATCTTGGGTCATATTTGGATCATGGGTTTGATATGACCCAATATGACTCAATCCAAAATTAATCCAATATAAAGTTGGGTAGGTTGAATATAGCCTATTTAAGTGAAAATCCAACACCACCCTACCCAAATCCTACAAAATTCGCCGAATTGCTAGGTATACATGCAATACAAAATCTACTTCAATCTGGCATTAACATAATTTCTAGAAAAAAAAAAGATTAAAATTTTTGAAGATCTGTATTTCTCCAAAATTTGCCATACCATTTTGTTGTAGATAATATCAAGCTAATTGAGAATTTAGCTTGATATCATTTTGCTGGAGCGTGCACTTCGCTTGTGCTTTGCAGGTAGATAATATTTCCTTTGGTCTTTTCATTGATTCAATACACTAATGCTTGTCTTTTTTTTTTGTCTTTTGAAAAAATTCACATTCATGGGGATCATATAACGTCTCTGGTGTGAAACGTAAATATCCTTTGGTAATCGCAATACAAAAGGAGAATTAATTTCATGCTATGGGGCCAGCATACATGATTGACTGGTCTTGCAACTATTTAATAATTCAATCTATGTCCCTCTTTCCAGTTGATAAGAATGCACATATTAATGCTCAACTTGGGCATCAATATATTAATATCCTGGTTTAGAGAAATTCTTAAATTAATTTTGAAAGATCCTAACGGCCTCGTAGCAATATGATAAGTGATAATCTCTAAATCAGAAAAATGAAAAGGGTAACACATTAACCGAATTTAAAAAATCTATATACGCAATTTGTACATACATAGAGTATGTTTTTTGAAAGAAAAATTGTATAGATAAATTCGTATTGGTAGCAGTCGAATTGGCTAGTAGCTTCGGCTTTGAGGACAGGTAAAGGAGGTTGGAGCACGTGCGAGCAACGTGTTCCATTTCTTTTATTAACTGATCCTTCCTCTGCTTTTCTCTACAATTGTCCCCTCAATGACACCCAAGAAAAAAATCTTAATTTAAAACTACTGACTAGTACAATCCAACCATTTTCACTCTTGCCCACTAAGTACCATTTCTCTGCCAAATAGAACTCTAGACAAGATTGGATTTACTCCCTAATTTTACTTCATACCCATCATTGGGCCAAAAAACCCTGTAGGTTATAAGAATTATTTTAATTTTTGTTTTCTATTTTTCATGATGCCCACTAATATTTGTTCTTTTTTTCGAATTAAATAGTGGTTGCTATGATTTAAAATTCTTAGTCAAATGTCAAAATTGTAGTGGTTGCAGGTAGTTTTAGTTCTCATCTTCTTGCATCATTGTTATAATTGCCTTTACTCTTTAGTAGAATATTATAGTTGAAAGATTTTTTCCTTATTTTGGGTTTATTTATTAAAAGAACATACGCTAGCTATGAATAAAAATATTTGGCACTTGACGGTGTGACGAAGGCCTGAGCTGTTAAATCTTTTTAATTTTCTAATTTGTTCTAAATTTAGGATGGTTTTCTAGGTATACGTAGTTTCAAATTGAATTTAGCACTTCCACATGTGATATCAGAGCTTATTGATTCTTCCTTGATATAGTCTTTATCAGAATCATTAGCATCGTCTTTAGAGCTAGATGATTTTGAATCAAGAGTATCAAGATTCTCAATCAACAGACCCTTTCCCTTGTCCTAAGCTCCATTCCTTGAAGGTTTACTCTCAATGGTCATCCTTTCACTTGTCATATTTCCATCACTTATTACCCCTCTTTCCTCTAGATGGAAACTGCTTCCTATCCTTTACATAATTATATCTTAAGTTTGGAGGGACATCTTCTTCAGTCACGAATAAAACATCACTTCCACTTCTCCCACCATCATCATCACAATCATTCTTACCCTTGGTAACAGTTTTCCTCTCCCTTTTATCCATTTTATTTGTAATCACTTCTTCACACTTTTCTATTCCTGCAAAATCTTAACATTACTTCCAGTTCCCGTATCATTATTCCTACCCTTGTAAACACTTTTTCTCCTCTTCCTTCTCTTCATCCTATTAAATTCCTTCAAGTTCACTTCTTCCACCACTTCTGTTAGGAAATTGGTTTAATTTTTTTTTAGACAGGTTTCTTGTCTTGTGTGGAAGTAATTAGTTTCCTAATTGATTTTAGTTACTTGAAGTAGTAGCCAAGAAATTTTCTATTTTGTTTAGGATTAGAAGTTATTTACTATTCTATGTAAGTTTAAGAATTAGAATTGGTTTCCTATTGTTATTTGGGTTTTGACCAAATAATGTTATCTATAAATAGGTGAGTTGGCATACTACACAAGAGACACACAAGGGACACACAAGAGGCGACATGTAGCTTTATACATGGGGACTGAGAGAGGGTTCTTGAGAGATGAGAGATGGTATACAAGGGTTGAATTTGAATTCAAATTGTATTTTTGTATAGGATTTTCCTCTCATAATAAAGAAGGGGTTTCTCTCCGTGGACGTAGATTCAATGGTGGAGTCGAATCACGTTAAATATTGTGTGTCGTTTATCTTTCATACTTGTGATTTATCTGTCATTAAATTGTTGTGCACTTGATATCTCAATAGTTGTTTATTCTGCGCTTGGATTCGGACAAGTGGTATCAGAGCTTGATTGTGAGATTGGGCTGCTCACAAGCACTTGAATCCCAACAAACTAAATGGTTGGATCAAGAGTTTGATTGTTCAAGATTGGATCTTGGTTAACTATTGAGATCAAGTAGATTGATAGTTGTTACTAATTGAACAATTTAATGAGTGGTATCCTTGTTTCAATAGTTTGGAAAAAAGCATTGATGGTGAAGGATGGGAAGTCGAAAAGTATGCAGATACTTGACGGTAAATCTAGGCAGGTGATTCAAGGATCAAGAAAAATATGGAGTCCAATATTGATTTTGGACATGAATCGGTAGAGACTTTCTCATACCTCTAACAGTTGATACTTCATCTTGATGGATTTTAGATTTTGGTTATGTTTTTTAGGTGATGTGGCATATGTCCCAAAGAAACAAAGAGATCTAATTTCCATACGTCAGAAGATTCTGACAGTTACGAGTTTTTCGTTTTAGGTGGAGTCTTGGAAACCACATGTGGCGAGACAGTCCTGAGGATGAGAAGAAGTATGGTGATTTTACCACTTGGTTGCCTCCATGAATAGGGTTAGAGCTCACAAAAGGGGATCCTGGATTGCAAGTAGTGGTGAGAAGAAATCCTGCAAAGAGAGATGGTGAATTGAGACACCTTCTCACTAATCAACTGGAGATTGGATTCGGGATAACTACACATGTTCATTTGTCGATTGAATTAATTTGGTGTCGGGACTGTATTGATTCGAGTGTATAGTTCGGTACCATATTATTTGGTAGTTGAAAGCAAATGGTTGCTAAAAGAAATTTTCGCCAAGGAGGTGATTTGTTAGAAAATTGGCTTAATTTCTTTTAGGCAAGCTTCTTGTCTTGTGTGGAAGTAAATAGTTTCGTAATTAATTTTAGTTATTTGAAATAGTAGCCAAAAAATTTTCTATTTTATTTAGGATTAGAAATTATTTCCTATTCTATTTAAGTTTAGAAATTAGAATTGATTTTCTATTGTTATTTGGATTTTGGCCAAATAATGTTATCTATAAATAGGTGGGTTGGCATACTACACAAGAGACACACAAGGGGCACACAAGAGGTGACATGTAACCTTATACATAGGGACTGAGAGAAGGTTCTTGGGAGATGAGAGATGGTATACAAGGGTTGAGTTTTGGTTCAAATTGTATTCTTATATAGGATTTTCCTCTCATAATAAAGAATGGATTTCTCTCCGTGGACGTAGGCTCAATGGTGGAGTCGAACCACGTTAAATATTATGTGTCGTTTATTTTTCATACTTGTGACTTGTTTGTTATTAAATTGTTGTGCACTTGATATTTTAATAGTTGTTTATTCCAAACTTGGATCATGACAACTTTCTCTTCTCCCAAAATCCTAACATCACTTCCACTACTCTCATCATCATTGAAATTCTTTTTAATAGTTCCCTTCGTTTTTCTATTGAAGATGTTTTGGTTGACATTTTCCCCCCTTTGCTTTTCATCACTGCTATTGCTGCTAATTCTAACCATTTCTTCACCATTCCTTGTCAACTTACTCGACTCCAATTCTTCCCTCTTTTTTCCCTCGATAGCGTTCATTGCATGAGAGTCATGGGCTTTATTGATAGGAAACTTCCTGATAATTCTCTGATTCATCATATTGAGTGTTGTTTGATTAATGTGTATTTTGTTGAGGGCTTACACCTAGGTATCAGAGCTCTAGATTCAAGAAATTGATTAAGAAAAGTAAATAGTATTCGTATTTGTATCTAGTACTCGTATTTGTTGAAGAGTATTCCACCCATACCTAGAGTAGGTCCTTTTTGTCTTGAAAATTAAAGTTATTTATTTGGTAATTTATCATCTAAATTTGTCAAACCTGTTCTGTTATAGTTCCATCATTTTAATCTTGTTTCGTGAATAGACAATGAATTACAATGTCAAAATCAACAATAAGTTTTTATGCTTGAAAAATGAATTGAACAGTAAATAGGTAGCCATTTTGTTAAAGGTATTGTTAATCTAATTGAAAAACTTATCTTGATACATCATTTTATCGATGAGTGCGCTTTGCGTGCGTTGGGTATGTACATTTGTTCTTTGCTTTTCCACTAACTTACAGTACTATGTGTGTTCTTGTCTTTTTCAATTACCAATTCAAAGAACATCCGTGGCGTGGAATGTAAGTATACTTTAATAATAGCAATAAAAATGGAAAATTAATAGGTTCATTTATAAGATTTTATAAAGAATGCCATTACTCCATCACTCATGTTTTTTTCACTTGTAGCAAGAAAGGAAAAAGCAATTTTCATATGATGGAAATCGCATGTAGGGTGGAAGGCGTACACTTGAGAACTATTTAATTGACGACCTTAAACAAATAATGTGATTTATCCATTCATAATAATTCATATCTATTTTCCTATTTCAATTGATAGAAAGTCCAAAAATTTAGGATAGGTTATATCTCATTAGTTTGCTACATCGATTTATTGGAGATAAAATGCTAATTAAGAATTTTGGCTTAATCTCATTTTGTGGTGCGTGCGCTTTGCGTGTACTTGTCATGTAGATTTGTACTTTAGTCTATCATTGATCTGATGCACTAACGCTTGTGTTTGTCTAGCTTTTGACCAATTCAATCATGAGTAGACTTTGAAAAATCAAAAAGAAGAATTGGTTTTATAGATATGTAAGCTTACATAATTCGACTTTGCATTCAGAAGTGTTGACAAGGAATCCCGTTACCTCTTCACCTATGCTGTCTACCGGTAGCAGGACAGTGCCTTTGAAATTGCCTGCAAGATGAAAGGTGTACAATTGAAAACCATTTAATTAGCAACCCTACAAAAATAATTTATTTAGTCCTTTTAATCCAAATTAAATCACACGCAAATTATACCATAAAAGTAATTACAGTTTTAATTTTATATGACCGAAATTGTAAATTGTAGTTGATTAAGCATTCATGTTATGGAACTCTTCATCCTCAAATATTAAGTGTGCAAGGTAGATGATATGTGATCCAGCTCAAATGTTAAAGTACAGGCAAAACTGCCAAATAATTATGGACAAATTACATTTTACCCCCTTGTGGTTTAGTGTTTCTTTACATAACTCCCATATGATTTCAAAAGCTATATATAACCCCCTCATGGTTTGGATTGAAGTGTCAAAGTGACGGAAATAGTCACTTGTAATGGAACTTCTAAAAATGTCGAATTACCCTTATAAATACATGACACATTAACCCCGTATGGTTTTTATATTTTACTAAATAACCCCCATATTGTTTAATATTTTACCATATAATCCCCTTATAGTTTTCAAAATATACACATAACCCCCCTTAGTTAATAAATAATTTTCAACTTTACATAAGGATTTTTGACATTTTAGGTGACTCCGTTACGAATGGTCATTCCTGTCACTTTGACACTTTAATCCAAATCATAAGGGGGTTATGTATAGCTTTTGAAACCATAGGAGGGTTATGTAAAAAAAGGTTAAACCACATGAGGGTAAAGTGGAATTTGCCCAATAATTATATCAGGTGTAAATATCTTTTAAAAAAGGTACTCAAATCTGGGTCGCAAACTGACAACAAACTCGGTCAACAAGTCAAAAGTTTGTTTGAGTTATCAATATGTCAACACACATTGCTGTTGTATAAACACGGGACAGAAGATAATTTAGGCTTAGAGGATTCTAAGATCCTCTTTTATCAGGTTGGGTAGGTCAATATGAGGGGAATTTGGAGCATCTAGATTTCCATCTCTACTACTTAGAAAACAATCGAAATTAAAACAGATGATCTTAGGATAAAAGTGAAGAAAGCAAAGCTGAGAAAGCTAGAGGAAAAGTAAACTTAGGATGATCTTCCCGTGGAGTTTGGCCATAGAATGCCCAATTCTCACCAGAAAAGCTGATTGATCAGAAAGTATCAAGTATATAGGTTTACGGAAAGGAACACTGAAGTGAGAAGGTCGAGTAAGGCTTAAGTGAACGGAATTGAACTATCAAGGAGGGGTCAATCTCTAATAGGCATATGAAATAAGTTAGGATTGAAAGATTAACCAACCTACTCAATACTCAAATCTAGTTTAATTCGTTAAGAATTCGGTCGAATTTGGTTCATGAACAAATCAAGCTAAGTTTGATCAGTGATTTATGGTCGGCAAATTTTTAAATTCGATTCGAACTTGATTTGATTGAATTTCTACATAAAATATTAAAGCTACTTGAGCTCACTTTCATAAAACATGTTCAAACTTGGCTTGATAAATAAATAATCCCAATTTGAACACAATCTCAAACTTGTAAAAATAATTAAATGATTTGAACACTAAGGTGTTCACCTTGATTAGGTTTGTTCATAAAATAAAGTACTGTTAAAATCAATGGATATTTATGTTAAACATATCTTTTTTGTCTAAATTTAATACACTTTTTTGAAGTTCATATTGTTATGCTTAAAATCAAGAGAATTGTGACACTTTTTCAAATTAACTGCACTTTTTTAAAAAATTAACACCTGAATCTCCTCTTATTAAATGTCCAATGGGTACCCGTTAACCAAATAGTCGAAGATAAAATTTGTTTATTCATATTTTATGCATCTAAAATTTTCAAACTAGCTCTTTTATAGTCCTTCCAATTTCCAAACATTTGGATTTGTTTCTTAACTTTATAGTTCTTCCAATTTCCAAACATTTGGATTTGTTTCTTAACTGGACAATGGGTTACAATGCCAAAAAAAAAAACCTATTATTTTCAAGTGATTATAAGGAATGTATTTTGCATGTTTACTGAAAATAACTTGTGTCCAATATTAATGATTGTCTTCTATGCTGTCCTTATGGTGGATTGATAAGAACTCATCATCACCTGCTGGTATTTTTTTTTTAGATAATATCAATCTAATTGGCTAAAAGAAAAAATGTCAAGCTAATTGAGAAGTTTAGGTTGACACCAATTTGCTGGTGCGTGCGCCTTGCGAATGCTTGGTACGGATATAGATATTTTTGTTTAGTCTTTCACTGATTTTTGTTCAGTCTTGCATGGTTGACTCGTCTTAAGTGTTTATAAAAATCTCATTACTCCATTACCTGTATGTGCTTTCTACTCGTAGCTAGAAGATGATTCTGAGTTTTTGCCATCCCTAGGAAAAAGCAAATTTCATACTACGGATTTCTAAATATTCTGGAACGTGTAGCTATATATGCTTATCTTGGTGGGGTTAGTCATTGTTCTTCAGATTCTTTCTTGCAGGTGTAGTTCTTAATCTTTTAGTCCTAAATGATTGTATGTGTGTATATTTTGGATTGACTCTATTTTTATACTTTTAAAATTGTACCACTATTTACTTTACACTCTAAACTTTGTTTTTGAATACTGTGCATCCTAAACTATCAATTTTGGTAAGGGTGCACAGTGTCTAAAATTAAAAGTTAGGGTGCAAAGCAAAAATGATATAAGTTTAGGGGTGTAAAGTAAAATTAGTCCATTAATTTTCTGTGCCAAATGGACCCTATTAAGTTCTTGATGATTTTTGTGTATTTATCCCAGATTTGCCAAACAATTTAAGATGATTTTCTTGATGATTTTCTGAGCATATGGCCAATGTCAAATAGCAGTTGAGATTCGCTGAAGCATCCAAATATGGTTTATTTTGCCATTGACATTTAATTTCAGGTATTATTAATAAAAGAATCAGCTACTTGTAGTTAATTTATAAAAACCTTAGGATAAAACTATGGTAAATGCATGAAACATGTCCTAAACCCTCCAATTATGCTATTAATTTTTTATTTTTTGTTTAGCAAAACAAGGATTAAACCTCAAATGACTTTTTATGTAGAAATTAATATCATCACAGATGTCCAATTTTACTTTTGTTTGCCTCTCATAAAATGTATGTTCTTTAAAACACTCATTCTATGTCTAGAGTCAGCACAAATTACTTTCTCTAATTAATTTTATCTTTTAAAAAATTTATATCTGATATATATTTTAACGAGTGCTCACTGATCACCCATTAGATGGGCCTCATCACTAGATAACTTCAATTAATTACAACTTCAATGCTCCAAGAATTTTGATCCACTACAAGTACGACTTCAATGCTCTAGGTGTTTAATTCAGTGGTACAAACATTCATACTCATGAATAAACATTCATATTTTGTTAGAAGAACCTAATGTTATAAGCACAAGCAATCGAAAGAAATGTCATATAAATTAATTGAGATGAAATGATTAAAAATGTTGATAAGAGAGAGTATAAAAGCTCAAATTACTAGCTGCACTTACTATATAGTTCTTCTAACAAAGCAACATCAGAAACCTGCAATTGAACAATGCTGCATCTTATCACATTACCATATAATTCTTTTGGTCCCAATTTAAGCCACATCACTTGCACGTGATTAAGCCATTGGTCTAAAATTAAATCCCCCACCTATCATTTTTTATTTTTTATTTTTTTTAAAAAAGACTAACCCTATATGATTCTCAAACAAGTGTAAGAGAACCTTCTTGTCCCTCTTTCTAAATTCGACATCTTCATCACTCTGATTCGTAAACCTCATAAAAATAGAAGGATGGATGTTTCGATCCTTAGACTTGTTAAACTTTTTCTTGGAATTCCCAACTTTGCAAGATTTTTCACTTGCATTAATTGATTTAGCAGATCTTGCTGGTCCTTCAAAGTAGTTAACCTGATTACATTTCCTCAATGAACACCGAAGTCCGCTAGTACAAGTTCTTTTGGTACCAATTCAAGCCACGCCACTTGCACATGATAAATTCCCCACCTAACATTTTTCATTTTTTTTTAAATTTTTAAAGAAAGATAAACCTTCTATGATTCTCAAGCAAGTGTAAGAGAACATGAGATAATATGTCACAATACTGAAGGTCGTCAAACAAAGTTTTCATAATTTCATTGTTTTCCAAATTTAAAGAACTTATGCCATATTGATGATAAAAAGTTGCATAAAGGCTCCAGTACCCTGAACTTATTATAGTACAAACATAAGGTAAACCGAAGAAGAGGAAACTAGTTAGAAAGAAATCAATCCCTTGTTTCTTGTCCCTCTTTCTCAATTCAACATCTTCATCACTCATGATTCACAAACCTCATAAAAACGGATAGATGGACACTGAGATCCTTAAACTTGTTACACTTTTCTTCGACTTCCCACCTTTGCGAGTCTTTTCACTTGCATTAATTATTTTAGCAGATCTAGCTGTTCCTTCATAATAGTAAACCTGATTCCATTTCCTTGATGAACGCCAAAGTCCGCTAGTGTCAGCATGTTCTGGTAAACAGACATCACCACTTTGTGTTGTTCAACTAGAACAAAAAACAAACGTTAAATAGCAAAAGAAAATGTTAAACAATAATAATAAAATAATCATAAGTGTGAAAGGCCGAGACACGAGTATTTTACTTTCTTTAATGTGATTTAATTATTTTGTGAAAAAATCTATTCTAGTGTAACATAATTTCTAGTTTGTCACTCTCATGTTACAAGCAGTTCAACCACACTTATTGTTACTCTCATAAATCTACATTTAAGAGAGTAAAGAGCTCCAATAATACATATTTTTAATTAATTATGAGATAGAAAAGAAGAGAAGAATCTATTGTTTTCCTCTTGTAACTCTCAAACTTGTGAAACAAAATCTTGGTGGGTGTTTGATATTTGTTTTGGTATTTCTCCCAGCTAATGTATGAGGTAACTAGCTATAGCGTCATTCTTGCTTGCTCCTTCTAGTGAAATTGATTATACCAACAATCGTTTTTCAGAATTAATTGCTAAACCTAACCTTTGATATGTAAACAGTTGAAAGATAGTAATTAATTGAGAACCTATTTTAGTTTAATAGAAAACTTTTGTTATTTTCAAATTTGTTAAAGTAAACATTATTATAATAGTTTGGGTTTTAGAATTAAAAGGGCAAAAAGGGAAATGAGATCTCTAAACGGAATATCAAAGGCACTAGAAAGAGATGGAAAACAAATAACAATAGTATAATATCAGTCAATAACATAGAATAACACTGTGATTAGGGATAGAAGACATTTGTAGATAAGGTATTAGTTTATTTAGTTGTAAAGGTTGAGATATAATATCGAAAATAAGGGCATAGATAGTCATAAATAATGTACATCTGTTGTCATTTAAGAGTAACACCATGAATATCATAAATAAGAGTAACGCCATGAATATCATCTGTTGTCATACATAAGAGTAACACCATGAATATCATGTACAAAATTGTGAAGAAATGGAATGATTTTTAACTTAGCTTCTCTTATGGATAGAAATATGTGTGGCAGCTGAAAATTGCATAGGAGATATCAGGTTCTTTGTAAACATTTTAAGGACTTACTTTTTATTAACAACATTTTAGAAAAGAGTCTGTTACGTAGGGGTGTGCATTCGGTGCAAATTCGGTAATTCGGTGCACTGAATTCGGTGAATTCGGTTATTCTACCTGTAAAAATTTAAACCGTTTTCAATTCCGAATTGGGCATAACCGAATTCATTCCGCAACCGATTTCAAATTCGAAAACGGTAATGAATTCGGTTAAACCGAATTCATCTATGATTTATAAATTATTACTGATTTGATCCCTAAATTTATTCATAATTAAACACATTACTTACGTTCTAATCATTTTGTGGTTTAATTGGCATTTATTTGATCACTTATACCTAGAATCCTTAGTCTATGATTTAAGAAACACATAAAAAGTGATTAATTTAAACTAGAATAAACCTTAGACTATACAATGATTGGTGATAATTTATGAATTTATAATTTACAATGATTAATTATAAGCAATATTAGTTAGTAGTTACAATGAATTTATAATTTACACTGATTAATAATAAGTAATATTAGTTACAAATTTACAAATTACAATGATTAGTGATAAGTTATATTAGTTACAAACTTATAATTTATTTCAAATCAAAATAAAAACTTATTTACTTACACATGTTATTGTGAAAGTCAATACACTAATACATTGATTTGCAATTCACATACATTCACTTACAGTCTTACACTGCTTAGTTGTCTTGTCTATACTTAAAGCCTTAAGATTAGTTAATAGATGATATGAATTTTAACTTATTTGATAACTTATGCCTAAAATCATTAGTCTATGATTTAAGGAACACATAAAAAGTGATTAATTTAAACTAGAATAAACCTTAGACTGTACAATGATTAGTGATAATTTATGAATTTATAATTTACAATGATTAATAATAAGTAATATTAGTTACAAACTTACAAATTACAATGAGTAGTGATAAGTTATATTACTTACAAACTTATAATTTATTTCAAATCAAAATAAAACTTATTTACTTACATATATTATTGTGAAAGTCAATACACTAGTACATTGATTTGCAATTCATATGCATTCACTTACACTGCTAACTACTTAGTTGTCTTATCTATACTTAAAGTCTTAAGAATTAAGATTAGTGAATAGATAATATGAATTTTTATGTTAAATATGTAGAGTACACTAATACTTGCAAGTTAGAGATTACACATTCAAATATTCAATAATTCAAACATGAATGATGTATCAAATTACCAATATCTAAATTTAATTACTAATTATGTTTATTGTTTAATATTTAGTATTATACATATATGTGTTAATTATTATCTAATTCTAGTCATGTTACTCATGTATAAAATAATAAGTATTATAGTTATCTTATATTGTTATGTATTACTATATATTGGTATTATTATAGTCATATAACAATTAACAAATACTAAAATAATATATTGTACATTATATTATATTATTATTATTATAAGTACATGATATGATGATAAATTGATAATACCATATACTAATTATTATTAATAGCATTTACCTATATAATATAATAAAGTATTAGTAGTATATACTAATACTAAATAGCATTTATCTATATATTATATAATTTTATATACCAATTTGGTAATTCGAATGCGGTAATGCGGTACCCGATTTCAATTACCGAATTTGAATGCGAAATCGGTTATTACCTAATTCATAATCTCATTACCTATTTCATACCATATTAGAATTCGGTGAATTTGATACGTACCGAATTTGTACCAAATTACCAAATACCCGATTTCAAATTACCGAATTGAATTTGAAATCGGTTATGAATTCGGTAAGAACCGAATTTGCTCACCCTTACTGTTACGTGAGATCATATTTTGACCAACTTATCTATAGGAAGTAATACGTATTCCTTAAAAAATCAAAGGGCTTCTTGATCAATTATCAGAGAAAGAATCCTATACACCATACGTCTTGCTTTTGATATGTAACAAATTAGTGAATGCAGATGGGAGAAATAGAAACCTAGAAGAAAAATGAAACAAGAAAAAATTATTGCAGCCTTTCCATCAACAAAGATACTTATATACTAACTCTGTCTCGTGCATTGCATGGGCAACCTAGTATGTTGTCAAAATTCAGAGAAAATCTTGTTCCTAGACTAATATAGTACATTTTTTATGCGATTCTATGGTCCACTGTAGGACCCAGTGGGATTATTAGTTATTGCACACTCGCTACCTATGGCTGTAATACGAAATTCATTTTTGATTCAAGAGCAATTTTATTAGTTTTTCTATGACAAAGGCAGCTTATATGTTTTCTGACTATTGTCCCTGTACGTTCCACTATTTCATCTTTTTTTCTTTAACCGAAAAAGAATATTGTTATTCTACTCCAAGTTTAATGGATTTATGCTGAAACAAAGATACATTTGTACATGTAACAGTGTAATTGCAATGCTAGAAGAGTATGAAATGAGATGTTGAGATCCTTCTGTTATTGCTTGTTAATATACATATGTTAATATACATATTTAGTGTATCAATTAATCTATTAACATCAATTATTGTTAATATAAATATGTTAATTAGTTTATTAGCATCAATTAGGGATTTTCTTTATATAGATTATTCTAGGTTCAATGTAATAGTTGTCTAGATTCATTTTATATAAGCCCAAAAATATAGCCACAATCCCTTGTATATGTTCATCACAAATATATTATAATTTTTCCAAATCTCAATTTCTCTATCATGGTATCTAGAGCTTTATGTTCAATTTCTCAATACTTTCGTTTCTCGCTAAACAATGAAAATTTGTCTATCCATCTCGAAGGACCAACTAGTACTGATGAATGCAAAACTAGTGAAGTGAGCAATTGATTAGAGTGCATAAGAATGTCGAGGGGAGCGTGGGAGGGGGAATCGAGTGGAAGGACCTTCTTCATTGGGTTGGGGCATTACCAAACTTTGTCTATAGCAATTTCCAAGAATCCCAAACATGTCAACTTCTTTTTTTTTTTTTTGATTTAAGGAGAGATTTCGAATTTTACAATTTTCATTCAATTGCACTACTACACATATATGTTTAGTACTTACTACTAGTATTCCTACTTGTACAATCTTCCATAGAAAATTGGATATCCAATCTAGTGTAACTCTTCCTCTGCTAAATCTTGTCTGCATTTTACTTAACTAAACTAATTTAATTGGTTACAGAAATGCTCGTAGAACAAACACCTAATGGATGTGACACTTTTGCTATGATATGTCTTCCTGCTAACATTCGAGTAATTGGGCGTTAATTCTTACTTGTTCCTCCTAGTAAAACTCGATAATACCAAAAAGCTGATTTTATGTAGCCTTTGATTTGCATGTAATTATCCAAGGAACTTATATATCGAAAAGCACAACGGATCCTATATACCACACTCTGTCTCACTGATAAGAGTTTATTTTACGTATTTTTAAGTGCATTTTATTAGTTAATTTTGAGTTGATTATTTAGTTTTATAAATAAAATAAAGAGGTTTTTGGTAAAATTATATATTTTTGGTAAAAGTGGATAATATTGCATTTTTAGTGATTTTAATGGTAAAACCTTCATTTTTATGCAGGAATGATGACTCAATCACCAAAGGATGGCAAATGAGGTGAAAAATAGAGATTTGGTGATGAAATTAAGTGGTGAAAAGAAAAATGAAGTGAAAAACGTTCAAATGAAGAATTGCACTTCAAGTCAGTTTTGACACTCTTCAGTATTTTGACCATATCTGGAGCTACACTTATCGGATTGAGGTGATCTTTATACCATTTTAAAGCTAAGAAAGAGACCTACAATTCGTATGAAGACATCGAAATCCATTTCTGCCATCTTCATGGGCAAAACGTTGGAATACAGAAGCTGCATTCTGTGGTCGGAAGTTAAAACAGAGGTTTGAACAGGTGACAGTATTTCGATCATATCTCAGGGTACAAAGCTCCGATTTGGATGATTCTTGAAGCATTGGAAAGCTAACTCAAAGGGCTACAACTTTTGTGTTTTGCACAAAAGCTAGTTCGGCCTGCATCATGGAGAAAATTGCAGTTGAAATAAGGCCAGAGTGAAAACGCGAGTATACAAAACGCGAGTTATGCCGCGTTTTGTGTAGGCGCGTTTTATAGCCGAAATTCTGCAATTTGACTCAGTCAATTCTCTTGTGTTCATACCACTTTCCAGCTATAAGATGCAAGGGAATTCGGTGCACATGCTTCTGCAATAAAAGAGAAGACCAAATGAGTGTGGACAAAAGGAAACATCATATCTTTGACTTCTTTTTACAAAATCTGAGTGGAGGAAATTATGAAGTGAGAGGAATGGAATTTCTACCACCTTTTATGCAGAAATATGGGGAGAGGTCTGGGATCGATTCGTAGCTTAGCTTCTTACAGAAAATCATATTCTCTCTACCTAGGACTTGCAAGGGGCAATTGGGATTTCATCTTGTAATCATCTAAGTTCAAGACAAAGGAGATTTTTGGAAGGCTTCACCATATCTTGGCTAAGACTTTCTTTACTCTGTTTGTATTTGTAATTCATGATGATTTACATTAATGAAGTTATGAGTGTTTTATCATTCATGAGTAGCTAATTTTCTTTATCTAGGGAGTAGATGAAACTTATGGCCAAATGATATGAAGTGATTGTTATTCATTCTTGTTATGTCTTGTATTAACTTATCTACTTGTGTATGTTGGATTACTTGTTGTTGCTTGATCACCAATAGCAGGTTTATAGTTATTTTTATTCATGGAGAAATGGTAAAAATAATGGAATGACACAAGTAGAACTTGAGTTGTATATTCATGAGAATAGAAATACGTTCAAGTGGATGAAATCTGCATTTCATGTGTGAATAAGAACAGATTTAGTATTTACCAAGAGATTAGGACAAACTAATCTGTTTTAACCCATTATTATCATGAGAATGTGATTTTGGTATTTCTGGAAATGAATCCTTGGTTAAACAAGAGCAGTAACAAGTGTTGAATTAATTCATTTTAGATCTTTTGTGTCATAAGTGGAATCTACATCCCTAGATCTTAATATTTAGTGAATTCTACTCCCCTTGAGATATTGCATTTATCTATTTAAGAATTTTTGTAGTTGAATTAAAATCTGAAGTTTCTGCTCAAATTAATTGTGAGTCTAAATAATAGAGTAAATTAGTATCTAATAATTGTTTTAAATTGCTCCTCGTGGGATCGACCCGATACACATCTCGTACTACAATTGCGACCTGTATACTTGCAGTCCAACGGGTGTAAATTCGGAATTAAACTTGCACTTAAAGTAAAAACCCGTCAAGTTTTTGGCGCCGTTGCCGGGGAGCGGCAATATTAGAGCCTAATCATCTTTATTAATTTAGACAGCTTTATTTTTTAGATTATATTTAATCTTGTATTGTAATCAGTTTTTTTTTTACCATTGAAGTTGCATAATATCCCTTATTTCTGTTTGTAGTGTATGCACCGGGAGTCTCGAGAAGTCGCACCTTTCAATCCAGAAATTGAGAGGACACTACATAGACAAAGGAGGCACACACAACAGCAAGAGGAACAAGAGATTTGGCAACCGATAGAGGAAATTTTGATAGAACTACCATTTGCGGAAGAGATGGCCGAAAATGACCCAAATAGGCGAGTTCTACGAGATTATACTCTACCGGGAACACAAGGATCTCAAACAAGCATAGTAAGGCCTACGGTAAATGCTAACAATTTTGAGATTAAACCATCACTTATCCAAATGGTTCAACAATCTCAATTTGGAGGTAATGCAGTAGAAGATCCTAATACACACTTAGCTACATTCTTGGAAATTTGTGATACAATTAAAATGAATGGAGTTAGTGATGATGCCATAAGGCTAAGATTGTTCCCATTTTCATTGAGAGATAAGGCCAAACTTTGGCTACACTCTCATGCTCCTAATACTTTCACTGGATGGGATGAACTATCAAGAGCATTCTTAAATAAGTATTTTCCACCAGGTAAGACTGCTAAGTTTAGAATGGATATAACTAGTTTTAGCCAATTGGAAGGAGAATCATTATATGAGGCATGGGAAAGGTTTAGAGATTTGCTTCGGAAATGTCCACATCATGGACTGCCGGAATGGTTAATCATACAAACCTTCTATAATGGTTTAGTTTTTTCTACTAAAACTATGATCGATGCAGCTGCAGGTGGAGCTTTAATGGGTAAATCACCCCAAGAGGCTCATAATTTGATAGAAGAAATGGCAGCAAATAACTACCAATGGGCCAATGAGAGAGGTAATACAAGACGTCACGCAGGTATGATCGAAATGGACACTCTCAATATGTTGAGTGCTCAAATGAATAATGTGATGAAATTGCTAATTAGACAAGGTGGAGTTGGTCCAAGTTCATCTAATGCACATGTAGCATGTTGTTCTATATGTGGAGGTGAACATGATAGTAATGAGTGTGTTGATTCTGAACAGGTACAATTCGTCAATAATTACAATCGTAATGCTCAAAATAACCCCTACTCGAATACTTACAATCCGGGGTGGAGAAATCATCCAAACTTTGGATGGAAGGATCAAGGAAATCAACCAAGGCCAACCAATCCACCGGGATTTCAATCAAGGCAACAACAAGCTGAAACTAAATCTGGTTGGGAGATGGCAGTGGAAAAGCTTGCAAAAGTTACCTCGGACAGATTTGAGCGAGTAGAAGGAAGGTTGGACCAACTCACTACAATGTACAGGAATGTAGAGGTCCAAATTGGTCAAATTGCTAGTTCTTTGAATAATCGAAATCAAGGAGAATTACCTAGCAAAACAGAGGTCAATCCTAAGGAGCATGTGAAAGCCATTACTCTTCGTAGTGGTAGACAATTAGAAGATCCTCCAGTGAAGGAAGTTGAGAAAGATGAGAATGAAAAACAAGAAGAAAAGCAGAGGAACCAAGAGGCGATTGTGGAGGAAAATAGTCGGGAGAATCCAAGAGAAAAGCAACCATCATCTTCCACTACCATTCCAATACCCCCTGCGGTTCCATTTCCACAAAGATTAAAGCAAAATAAGTTTGATAAAGATTTTGAAAAATTTGTTAAACTTTTCAAACAATTGCACATTAACATTCCTTTTGCCGATGCTATTTTGCAGATTCCATCTTATGCTAAATTTCTCAAGGAAATCATGACTAGAAAAAGAAAGTTGGAAGACTGCGAAACAATAGCATTAACGGAGGAATGTAGTGCAATTATTCAAAATAAGCTACCACCGAAGTTGAAGGATCCGGGGAGTTTTTCTATACCTTGCACCATAGGTAACGTTGATTTTTCTAAGGCATTGTGTGATCTTGGTGCTAGTGTATCATTAATACCTTTAACGGTGGCTAGACAATTGGGTTTGCATGAGCTTAAACGCACTAATATCACTTTGCAACTAGCGGATCGGTCTATTAGATATCCATTGGGAGTGTTGGAGAATGTATTGATAAAAGTTCAAAAATTTATCATTCCAGTGGATTTTGTGGTATTAGATATGGAAGAAGATATATCTATGCCAATTATTCTAGGTAGACCATTTCTAGCTACTGCAGGTACTATTATTGATGTAAAAAATGGCAAACTTAAGTTTCAAGTAGGTGAAGAAGAGGTAGAATTTAATTTGAATGAAATGGAAAAATACCCTTCTTTTACCGATCATGCTTATTCTATTGGCACAATTGATAAACTAACCCAAGAGATGAGTCAAGTCAACTTTGACTTAGATCCTCTTGAGTATTGTTTAATGAGTTTAGGTAAGCAAGAAGATGTTTGTGAAGAAATTGAAGAATTGGCCAAATACTTGGATTTTCAAGCACCTTATAAAAGGGGTAATTTGTATGAAAGTCTTGGCCAAGGAAAAAGGGTTTTCACAACCTTCAGAAATTGAACCTCCAAAGTTAGAGCTCAAGCCACTTCCGACTCATCTAAGGTATGAATTTCTTGGAGAAAATAAAACTTTACCTGTAATTGTTAGTGCTGACCTTGATGATGAACAGTGTGCAAAGTTGTTAAGAGTTCTAAGAAGGCGTAAGAAGGCAATTGGATGGACAATTTCAGACATTAAAGGTATAAGTCCTTCTATATGCATGCATCGAATTTTATTGGAGAACGGTTGCAAACCAGTGGTGGAAACACAAAGAAGACTCAATCCAAACATGAAAGAGGTGGTAAGAAATGAAATTCTTAAATGGCTTGACGCAGGTATAGTTTTTCCTATCTCCGATAGTGTTTGGATTAGTCCAATTCATGTGGTACCAAAGAAAGGTGGAATGACTACAATCGTGGGTAAAAATGATGAATTAATTCCATCTAGACTTGTGGTAGGGTGGAGAGTGTGTATCGATTATCGTAAGTTAAATACGGTAACAAGAAAAGATCATTTTCCCCTACCATTTCTTGATCAATTATTGGAGCGAATAGCCGGATATGAATTTTACTGTTTTCTTGATGGTTTTTCAGGATATAATCAAATAGCTATAGCTCCAGAGGATCAAGAGAAGACCACATTTACATGTCCTTATGGCACTTTTGCCTTTAGAAGAATGCCATTTGGGTTATGCAATGCTCCTGCAACTTTTCAACGATGCATGATGGCTATTTTTTCTGATTATATTGAGAAAATTATGGAGATATTTATGGATGATTTTTCTGTGTATGGTTCATCTTTTGATCAGTGTCTTCATAATTTGGAATTGATTTTGCAGAGATGCGAGGAAACAAATCTTGTACTGAATTGGGAGAAATGTCATTTTATGGTAAAAGAAGGAATTGTTTTAGGACACAAGATTTCCTCCAAGGGAATTGAGGTGGATCAAGCCAAAATAGAAGTCATCGAAAAATTGCCACCCCCAAGCAATGTCAAGGGGATAAGGAGTTTTTTAGGACATGCTAGCTTTTATAGACGTTTTATTAAAGATTTTTCTAAAATAGTAAAGCCATTATGTGATTTATTATGTAAAGATACTCCTTTTCAATTTGATGACAATTGTTTGGTTGCATTTGAAAGGTTGAAGAAGGAATTGATTTCGGCCCCAATTATAACTTCGCCTGATTGGTCACTACCATTCACTACCATTTGAATTGATGTGTGATGCAAGTGATTATGCGGTTGGAGCAGTTTTGGGACAAAAGAAAGAAGGACGGTTGCACGTCATTTACTATGCTAGCAAGTTGCTAAATGAAGCACAACTCAATTATGCAACCACAGAAAAAGAGCTATTGGCAGTGATATTTGCTTTGGATAAATTTAGATCTTATCTAGTAGGATCTAAAGTTATTATATATACGGACCATGCGGCTCTTAAATATTTGTTACATAAAAAAGATGCAAAACCAAGACTAATTCGATGGATTCTTTTATTGCAGGAATTTGATGTGGAAATAAAAGACAAAAAGGGAACAGAGAATCTAGTAGCGGATCATCTATCACGCCTAGAATATATTCCAGTCAAGGATCAAGTTCCTGAGGAATGTAGTGCAATTATTCAAAATAAGCTACCACCGAAGTTGAAGGATCCGGGGAGTTTTTCTATACCTTGCACCATAGGTAACGTTGATTTTTCTAAGGCATTGTGTGATCTTGGTGCTAGTGTATCATTAACACCTTTAACGGTGGCTAGACAATTGGGTTTGCATGAGCTTAAACGCACTAATATCACTTTGCAACTAGCGGATCGGTCTATTAGATATCCATTGGGAGTGTTGGAGAATGTATTGATAAAAGTTCAAAAATTTATCATTCCAGTGGATTTTGTGGTATTAGATATGGAAGAAGATATATCTATACTAATTATTCTAGGTAGACCATTTCTAGCTACTGCAGGTACTATTATTGATGTAAAAAATGGCAAGCTTAAGTTTCAAGTAGGTGAAGAAGAGGTAGAATTTAATTTGAATGAAATGGAAAAATACCCTTCTTTTACCGATCATGCTTATTCTATTGGCACAATTGATAAACTAACCCAAGAGATGAGTCAAGTCAACTTTGACTTAGATCCTCTTGAGTATTGTTTAATGAGTTTAGGTAAGCAAGAAGATGTTTGTGAAGAAATTGAAGAATTGGCCAAATACTTGGATTTTCAAGCACCTTATAAAAGGGGTAATTTGTATGAAAGTCTTGGCCAAGGAAAAGGGTTTTCACAACCTTCAGAAATTGAACCTCCAAAGTTAGAGCTCAAGCCACTTCCGACTCATCTAAGGTATGAATTTCTTGGAGAAAATAAAACTTTACCTGTAATTGTTAGTGCTGACCTTGATGATGAACAGTGTGCAAAGTTGTTAAGAGTTCTAAGAAGGCGTAAGAAGGCAATTGGATGGACAATTTCAGACATTAAAGGTATAAGTCCTTCTATATGCATGCATCGAATTTTATTGGAGGACAATTGCAAACCAGTGGTGGAAACACAAAGAAGACTCAATCCAAACATGAAAGAGGTGGTAAGAAATGAAATTCTTAAATGGCTTGACGCAGGTATAGTTTTTCCTATCTCCGATAGTGTTTGGATTAGTCCAATTCATGTGGTACCAAAGAAAGGTGGAATGACTACAATCGTGGGTAAAAATGATGAATTAATTCCATCTAGACTTGTGGTAGGGTGGAGAGTGTGTATCGATTATCGTAAGTTAAATACGGTAACAAGAAAAGATCATTTTCCCCTACCATTTCTTGATCAATTATTGGAGCGAATAGCCGGATATGAATTTTACTGTTTTCTTGATGGTTTTTCAGGATATAATCAAATAGCTATAGCTCCAGAGGATCGAGAGAAGACCACATTTACATGTCATTATGGCACTTTTGCCTTTAGAAGAATGCCATTTGGGTTATGCAATACTCCCGCAACTTTTCAACGATGCATGATGGCTATTTTTTCTGATTATATTGAGAAAATTATGGAGATATTTATGGATGATTTTTCTGTGTATGGTTCATCTTTTGATCAGTGTCTTCATAATTTGGAATTGATTTTGCAGAGATGCGAGGAAACAAATCTTGTACTGAATTGGGAGAAATGTCATTTTATGGTAAAAGAAGGAATTGTTTTAGGACACAAGATTTCCTCCAAGGGAATTGAGGTGGATCAAGCCAAAATAGAAGTCATCGAAAAATTGCCACCCCCAAGCAATGTCAAGGGGATAAGGAGTTTTTTAGGACATGCTAGCTTTTATAGACGTTTTATTAAAGATTTTTCTAAAATAGTAAAGCCATTATGTGATTTATTATGTAAAGATACTCCTTTTCAATTTGATGACAATTGTTTGGTTGCATTTGAAAGGTTGAAGAAGGAATTGATTTCGGTCCCAATTATAACTTCGCCTGATTGGTCACTACCATTTGAATTGATGTGTGATGCAAGTGATTATGCGGTTGGAGCAGTTTTGGGACAAAAGAAAGAAGGACGGTTGCACGTCATTTACTATGCTAGCAAGTTGCTAAATGAAGCACAACTCAATTATGCAACCACAGAAAAAGAGCTATTGGCAGTGATATTTGCTTTGGATAAATTTAGATCTTATCTAGTAGGATCTAAAGTTATTATATATACGGACCATGCGGCTCTTAAATATTTGTTACATAAAAAAGATGCAAAACCAAGACTAATTCGATGGATTCTTTTATTGCAGGAATTTGATGTGGAAATAAAAGACAAAAAGGGAACAGAGAATCTAGTAGCGGATCATCTATCACGCCTAGAATATATTCCAGTCAAGGATCAAGTTCCTATTCAAGAGAATTTCCCGGATGAGTTTGTCCTAGCAATTATCAATTCTCCATGGTATGCTGATATTGCTAATTTTTTGGTAAGTGGAGAGATTCCAAAGGGAATTAATTACCATCAAAAGAAGAAATTCTTACATGATGTCAAAAGTTACTTTTGGGAGGAACCATTGCTGTATAAACATTGTGCCGATGGTATGGTACGTAGATATATTCCCGAAAACGAGGTACATAATATTTTATATCATTGTCATAACCTTGAAACAGGTGGACATTTTAGCACCTCAAAAACTGTGGCAAAGGTATGGCAATCAGGGTTTTATTGGCCAACTATGTATCGAGATGTTCGGGAATATGTTAAAAGTTGTAATGCATGCCAAAGAATTGGAAATATATCTCGAAAGAATGAAATGCCCCTAACTACCTTCTTAGAAGTTGAATTATTTGATATATGGGGTATAGACTTTATGGGACCATTTCCAAGCTCTTTTAATAATAAGTACATCTTAGTAGCAGTGGATTATGTTTCTAAATGGGTAGAAGCAATCGCTTCACCTACTAATGACTCTAAGGTTGTACTCCGATTCCTTAAAAAGAACATTTTTTGTAGATTTGGCATACCTAAGGCCATAATAAGTGATGAAGGAAAACATTTTTGTAACAAACAACTGGATTCCTTATTGTTTAAATATGGTTGTAGGCACAAGACATCACTCCCGTACCATCCTCAAGCCAATGGACAAGCGGAGCTAGCTAATCGTGAGATAAAGCTCATTTTGGAGAAAACTGTGAATAAATCACGCAAGGATTGGGCTACAAAGCTAGATGACACACTATGGGCTTACCGAACGGCATTTAAGACTCCCTTAGGGATGTCGCCGTATCGTTTAGTCTATGGAAAAGCTTGTCACTTACCTGTAGAGATTGAACATAAAGCTTATTGGGCTATTAAAGCAATTAATATAGATTTTAATCTTGCAGGTGGAAGGAGATTACTTGAGCTGAGTGAATTGGAGGAACACCGGTTACATGCATATGAAAATGCCAAAATTTACAAAGAAAAGATCAAATATTGGCATGACAAGCACATTATTCCTAAACAATTTCAGGTAGGGCAAAAAGTGCTTTTATTCAATTCACGCCTGAGGTTATTTCCAGGAAAATTGAAGTCAAGGTGGTCTGGACCATTTGAAGTCACTCAAGTATTTCCCTATGGAGCGGTTGAAGTGGCAAATTCAAGAAATGAAAGGTTTAAGGTCAATGGACAACGATTGAAACCTTACTTGGCAGGTGAAATCGTACCCAAAGGACTCATATGTCTTTTGGGCGACTCTTCTTCAATTTAAGAAACTGAATGTGTGAGTCGAGCCAACGACTATAAACAAAAGCGCTAATTGGGAGGCAACCCAATATTTAGGTTATATTTGTTAACTTGGTGTGATTTTGTGGTTTGAATCAATGTTTTAGCTAAATTGTTGTTTTTGTAATGTAGGGTTGGCAATTGAAGGCAAGGATGACCAATTGAGTACAAAAAAGGCGAACTTTGATCAAACAACTCAACCCCTCGATTTGCGTTAAAGGTGTTTTTGATTCATTATAAAGGGGTAAAATGCATGTTTTTAATGTTTTACATTTGTTCCAGCCATTAAAATTGGCAAACAAATGATCTATGATGCATTTTGAGTCATTGGGGTACCTTTTGTAATTTTTCAAAAGTTGAAATTCTGCTAAAAATCGAAGCAGAAAACGCGTTTTCAAAGAAAACGCGACTACAAGTCGCGTTTCTAGGAATCGCGTTTTCAATTCTGCACCTGCAGAACAGAAAACGCGCCTTCAAAACGCGACCCAAAGTCGCGTTTTAATGGAAGTCGCGTTTTCAAGCCTGGATCAAGACTCAAAAACGCGACTTCAGAAACGCGACTCTAAGTCGCGTTTTCCATCACAGTCGCGTTTTCATTCCTGCAAGATTTGTGCAGGAAACGCGACTTCAAAAACGCGAGTTGAAGGCGCGTTTTTAGTCGCGTTTTCCGTATCTGAATATAGCCTTCAGAAACGCGATTTCAGCCTTTCTTCTTCACTTCTCCAATTTTTCCAGCCGCGTTTTTCCCTCTTCCTTCTACCCAACTCACAAATTTTCATTTATACTCCATAATCTTGCTAGAAATCATCACCCCAACACCTTTTGAGCTTCATACAACCTTTTTAACCGATTAAAATCCAAGAAAAACACCTAAAATCAGGTTTTTGAGGGATTGAAGGTTAGGGTTCTTAAACTCTAATTTCTTCAATTGGAGGTCAATTGGAGGTTGTTTCATAGGGCTTTTTGCATTTTTAGCATCACCAAACATCCTTCTATGTGATTGAGGTAAGTTTCTTCATCAAATCTTTTGATTTTAGAAGTTCATATTTTTTTATCCTGAGCTATCTGACATCTTTTAATTTCGAAAATTTGATGAGGTTCATGGCTATTTTTGATTTTATTCATGATTATTATGATTGTTTAAGCATGTTTAAATGTTTAAATGTAGCAATTTATTGGTTTTCAAGTACTTTAAAATTCACAATTGCTATATTTAGATGAAATTGGAAAAAGGAACTAGGATGTTTTCGAGCCATTGGTGATGTTAAATTATGGTTAAAAATGGTTAGTTGATGATGTTTAAGCATGTGCATTGTGTATAGTGAGTAATTTGGTTGATTTGGGGAGTTAATTAGTTTAATTTTTGCCTAAATATGATTATAGCTAAAAGCATATTATTATTGTTAATTCTAAATAGTTATAATCATAATTGTTCCTATTTTCACTAATTAAATTATAATTGATACATATCTTGTGTAATTTGGTGATTTTGGGCAACTTTAGGCATAAAATATGTCTTGTACGATCATTGAATGATTAGAACTTGAGCAATTGTATTTGAGGTTATTTGGATTGATGCTGAACTTTTGTTGCCAAATAATGAGTTGTAGTACATGTGGATAATTGAAATATTTTTTAGGTACTATGCCAAGGGGAAGAAGAGCGGTACTTTCATCCTCTAGTAGTGAGGAGAGGGAGGTTAATGAAGAGATGGAGGTGACTGAAGAGGAGAATTCACCTTCTCCTCCACCAGTTAACCGTCGACCTGGTGAGGGCACCTCCCGTGAAGCGGGTAGATCGATTTTTGACAGTGCTAGGTTCAATACTCGCAGGAATCAAGAATGGCATGAGGAGCGTGCTAATTTGGAGTTCCTGTTTGAGATGCATGTGAATCCAACAGTTGAGATGATGTACAACATCTCAGAGGCTTTTGCTCAGCTAGGATGGGCTCCTATTCTCACCCTTCCAAACCATTACTACCCAGACTTGGTGCGCGAGTTTTACGCCAACATTGAAAGTAAGGCGCGCCATAGTGGAGAAATAGTTGAGTCCTGGGTGCGTGGAAGACGAATCACCTTGTCACGGCAAGATTTGGCTGCTATTTTGGGGTGTATGGATGACGGACGTCCAGTAGACTTGAAGAAGGAGTTTGTTCCCCCGAATAGGAGGTGGGATCCCTCATTGGCCATGGCTAGGTTTGGTCTCGAGTACCAACCTTTTCGCTCTACCAGAAAGGAGACTATATTGGCGAATGTATTCGAACCTCGTCATCGTCTTATCATTTACATGATGGCTCACAATGTCATCCCAAAGAAGACGGGGCACACGGAGGTCCGCAAGAGCGATATCTACTTCTTGGATTACATGTTCCATAACCGGACATCTCCATATGCTCGGATTTCATTGCCTAACATCATCATCAGCCACATTAGGTCTACGGCGAGGCGTAAGACAACTTCCTTCAAACTATCATTTCCTCGTCTACTGACTTTAATCTTTCCCCGTTTTGAGGTTCCCTTGGAAGGCATGCGGCGGGAGTATGTTCCACCACGTGCTGAGATGACTATCACTACTCTTCGCCGCCTTGGTATTGGCACGGGAGACATTCCACGCCCTGTTCAGGAGCGGAGACAAAAGGCTAGACATGGTCGGGATGAAGCTGGACCTTCTACTGCAGCACCACCTCCTCCTCCACCACAAACTAATTGGCAGCGACTTTTTGATCATATGGAGGACTTTGCATTCCAGTTCGCTGACGTTAGGAATCGTCTAAGCCGAATTGAAGATCATTTGGGCATTCATCCACCGCCCAATCGTGATGCACAGGATGACGATGATGCTGAGGGGGATGACTGACTTGGCACACTGCAGAAGCTATCTTTAGTTGATGAACTTGCTTGCCTAATTATCTTAACTTGTGGAACTTAAGATGTTTAACTTCATTTTATTTTTCTGTTTTCTATGTGGTAGGTACTTGTATTTTGACAGTGGTTCGTGATTAGTGGCTGATAAGGATCTCAGCCATTGACTTGGGGAGTACTTCTTTCTTTTCTTTTCTTCTTTTGTTTCATTTCTTCCCTACACATTGAGGACAATGTGTAATTTAAGTGTGGGGGGAGAAATATGTGTGATACTTGTGGTTTTAGTTGTGTTTGATATAATTCTTGTGCTTAAATGGTGTTTCTTGTGGTTGCTGGCAGGGAGTTTTAGTCCACTTTTAAGGGGAGATTCTGTCAAAATTTTTCCAAAACCTTATACACATATATGTTATTAACTATAATAAATAAATAAAATGTTGTCACTTATCCTTTTAAAATAAATATATGCGGTTTTGATACTTCTTTTCTCATGAAATTTGGAAATGATTTTTATGTGATTATAATTTTTACATCTATAGGAAAGTATATCTAGTAAAATGGAGAAAATTATGCCTACATTTTGTATATTTGATGAAAATTCTTCTTTTTATCTAATTTTATAAGATAAGAAATTAATATGGTTAATAAGTGTCATACTCTTCTCATGATTACTCTTAGAGGGAATTTTATTATATATATATATATTGAAAAAAAAAAAGGGTTGTTCGACTCCAATGATTCTCATACCGAGTAACCGGGGGTTGGCATCTACAAATGTCGACATTCGCGTAAAAAGGTACTTGAATTAAGAGTATGCAAAGCAACTTGAGTATGTGAAATGTTGAGTAACCGGGGATCTGCATCTAAAAATGTTGATCTTCGCGTCAAAAGGCATTTTTCACAACTTAAGTAATATTTAACCCTTAAAATATATAAAAAATAAAATAAATAAATAAAAAATAAATAAAAAAAATTAAATCCCTCTTTAAGAAAAATAAGAAGTTGATCATGAGATTAGTTAGCATTTTTATTGACTATAGGAGTTGCTTGCTTGCGAAATTGGATAAAAATAAGAAGTTGAGTTGAATTGGTAAAATTATGGTATACTTGGCTCTTCTTTGCTTGATATTATGAGTACTTGAACTTAATGGAAAGATCACATAAGAGTTATTTACCTTGATTCAAGGAAATGGAGTTGAAATACTACATATGTTTATTTTCAATTTTTTTGGATCATTGATGGTTAGAATTTTATATTGCTTGAGGACAAGCAATGATTCAAGTGTGGGGGTATTTGATAAGAGTTTATTTTACGTATTTTTAAGTGCATTTTATTAGTTAATTTTGAGTTGATTATTTAGTTTTATAAATAAAATAAAGAGGTTTTTGGTAAAATTATATATTTTTGGTAAAAGTGGATAATATTGCATTTTTAGTGATTTTAATGGTAAAACCTTCATTTTTATGCAGGAATGATGACTCAATCACCAAAGGATGGCAAATGAGGTGAAAAATAGAGATTTGGTGATGAAATTAAGTGGTGAAAAGAAAAATGAAGTGAAAAACGTTCAAATGAAGAATTGCACTTCAAGTCAGTTTTGACACTCTTCAGTATTTTGACCATATCTGGAGCTACACTTATCGGATTGAGGTGATCTTTATACCATTTTAAAGCTAAGAAAGAGACCTACAATTCGTATGAAGACATCGAAATCCATTTCTGCCATCTTCATGGGCAAAACGTTGGAATACAGAAGCTGCATTCTGTGGTCGGAAGTTAAAACAGAGGTTTGAACAGGTGACAGTATTTCGATCATATCTCAGGGTACAAAGCTCCGATTTGGATGATTCTTGAAGCATTGGAAAGCTAACTCAAAGGGCTACAACTTTTGTGTTTTGCACAAAAGCTAGTTCGGCCTGCATCATGGAGAAAATTGCAGTTGAAATAAGGCCAGAGTGAAAACGCGAGTAGACAAAACGCGAGTTATGCCGCGTTTTGTGTAGGCGCGTTTTATAGCCGAAATTCTGCAATTTGACTCAGTCAATTCTCTTGTGTTCATACCACTTTCCAGCTATAAGATGCAAGGGAATTCGGTGCACATGCTTCTGCAATAAAAGAGAAGACCAAATGAGTGTGGACAAAAGGAAACATCATATCTTTGACTTCTTTTTACAAAATCTGAGTGGAGGAAATTATGAAGTGAGAGGAATGGAATTTCTACCACCTTTTATGCAGAAATATGGGGAGAGGTCTGGGATCCATTCGTAGCTTAGTTTCTTACAGAAAAACATATTCTCTCTACCTAGGACTTGCAAGGGGCAATTGGGATTTCATCTTGTAATCATCTAAGTTCAAGACAAAGGAGATTTTTGGAAGGCTTCACCATATCTTGGCTAAGACTTTCTTTACTCTGTTTGTATTTGTAATTCATGATGATTTACATTAATGAAGTTATGAGTGTTTTATCATTCATGAGTAGCTAATTTTCTTTATCTAGGGAGTAGATGAAACTTATGGCCAAATGATATGAAGTGATTGTTATTCATTCTTGTTATGTCTTGTATTAACTTATCTACTTGTGTATGTTGGATTACTTGTTGTTGCTTGATCACCAATAGCAGGTTTATAGTTATTTTTATTCATTGAGAAATGGTAAAAATAATGGAATGACACAAGTAGAACTTGAGTTGTATATTCATGAGAATAGAAATACGTTCAAGTGGATGAAATCTGCATTTCATGTGTGAATAAGAACAGATTTAGTATTTACCAAGAGATTAGGACAAACTAATCTGTTTTAACCCATTATTATCATGAGAATGTGATTTTGGTATTTCTGAAAATGAATCCTTGGTTAAACAAGAGCAGTAACAAGTGTTGAATTAATTCATTTTAGATCTTTTGTGTCATAAGTGAAATCTACATCCCTAGATCTTAATATTTAGTGAATTCTACTCCCCTTGAGATATTGCATTTATCTATTTAAGAATTTTTGTAGTTGAATTAAAATCTGAAGTTTCTGCTCAAATTAATTGTGAGTCTAAATAATAGAGTAAATTAGTATCTAATAATTGTTTTAAATTGCTCCTCGTGGGATCGACCCGATACACATCTCGTACTACAATTGCGACCTGTATACTTGCAGTCCAACGGGTGTAAATTCGGAATTAAACTTGCACTTAAAGTAAAAACCCGTCAAACACTGTTATGAAATGGTCCAAAGAATTCCTGGAAAAAGTAGAAGAACCAGCTCCAGGTTTCTTTGTTTTCAGATTCAGCCACAGCAAATGCAATAGGAAAAATTGAATTATTTGCATCCAATGCCACAGCAGTGAGTAATACTCCACCAAAATTGCCTTTCAAATGACAACCATCGAAACCAATAAAAGGTCTACAACCAGTTAAGAAACCATCTTTCTGACCTTTGAAACTTATAAACAATCTCAAGAATCTTGGTTCGACAAGTAAATTGGGTCTGTCATAATGAACTTTGCATAAGATGCCAGGATTGCTCTGCCTTAGAAGAACAGCATATTTTGGTATCTTACTATATGAAGCTGCATGTGTACCCTCAATTTCTTCCCTGGCCTTTTCTCTTGCCCTGTATACTTGTTGTTTGCTAGGATGAACACCATATTTTAGCATCTCAGCTTCAATCCCCTTTCTGGAAATGTCTGGATGATCTCTCATCACAGCAACAAGTTTCTTTGCTATCCAATCAAAGGTGGCCTCTCGATTCTTGCTGTCCATCACACACGTGTGTTCTGGTGTGTATGATTTTATCATATACGTCACTGAATCTGCTAAAGGTGAGGCATGAATTCTCCACTTGCATCCATCAACACCACACTTGGCTGTACATCTGTTTTTTTCATTCTTCAATCTTTGTAGGGGAAAACCTTTTTGGATCACAAAATCCTTTAATGCTGCTCTAAAAGCATCAACATTTGTGAAAAACTGTCCCTTCTTAAACTCTATGTCTTCTTTTCGGTTGTAAGTCCACATCTTGGCTCTTAAGGCTTCTCTCATGGGATCTATTTCATGTTCAGATTCAGAATCAGGTACAATATCCTCATTTTCCTTGTCATCAAAGTCAGAAAAATCATCATCACTACTGTCACTTTGGGATACAGACCAATGCTCATCACCTAAATTATCCTCATTATTACTATCCCAACCTTGATTCCATGAGTCATCAGAAGTAGAATCACAAATGTACTCCTCAGTCTCATAATTTAATTCATGAACTTCGATATTCTTGCCTCTACCAGTTTTTTCAGTTCTTAAATTCTCATGCTCATTTACTACATTTCTGTTTAGGAAGTTGTCACTCTGTTCTGCAGGGATGATATCCATCTCCAACACTTGTATATTAATGACTATATGAGATTGATGCACCTTGAACATTTCAGCAACAGATTGGTCATCATTCACATCTAAGTACTCAGCTGTACCAGGTATTTCGCATCTCATGTGCACCAGTAGATTGACATTTCCAGACATTTCTTGCAATGCCTTCTCAGCAACGTCATTTAGTAAGTCAGAATACATGTAACTCTTGGGATTTACCTTAGCCACTCTTACTTTTCTTCCCATACAATGGAGCACAATATCATGAACATCAGTGTTAACCATCCTACAATAGACAATCATAGCCTACTGAAGTTACTGAAGTTATTGAAGTTACAGAAAATATTATGCACAAAATTAACCATCTTGCAACATTGGTTGCTGAAGTTACAGAGAAAGCATAAGCTACTAAGGTTTGGCATCTAACTATATCAAACAACCCAAGTCAGACGAGAAATATAGAATCAAGCAAGCATCAACTGGTAGAGGCTTAGCAAACCAAGTCACGTGACAAACCAGAAAATCATAAGCAAACATGTATCAAGCTTATACAAACAACAACCAAATCAGAAGTAAGCTACCAAGGAATATTGAAACAGTCTCTGAAATCTTAAACGCTTACCTGGTAACGCAGTTTGTTTGCCAGAAAGAGACTCTTCTTCAGCAAATGTTAGAATCAACAAGTTTGTTTGCCAACCATCAACCTCAGTTGCTATAACACAAACAATGGCGGGAACAGACCAAGTTTCTTGCTTCTATATGCACCGTGCCTTTCAAGCTGTTATGTCAATCAGATCAAGAGCATGGCGCCTAAGTTTGGCGCCATTTCACAACGGTCCCTTTTCTATTTTCGTTTTTAGGACTCTAATTTATGGTTAATTACATTAATTGTGTTTATAACTAACTTAACTAATAGCTTTCAGATAATCACAAAATATTAACAAAATTGTAAGGGTATTTAAGTCTTTTTGACACAAATGATGTAAGAAATGGGACCTCACCATCTGACAGGGGAGGTTTGTGGAATTTCAGAAACCACAGGGGAGGGGAGTGAAACTGTCAGAAACCTCAAGGGAGGTTTCTGAAATTATCCCTAATTTATATCAAGGAAAGTATGTACGTCCCACATATCATGACTTGTGCTGATATATCAAGAGTTTCACAAAATTCAATAATCAAGTAAGACAAGGACACGTGATCCTGGAATCATGTGCTAACTAATCATAACAAATGAAACAAATATGTGTACTTGATTGTGCATCATGCTTATTGATTTCGGCAAACCTATGAATTCATATGTAATCAAAAGCAACGAATTTGACAGTACAAATTTACCTAAAACATAAGCAAATAAATTACATTAAAACCACAATTTAAGATTGTCAACAACTGCACAATCAAAATAAAAATATTTCTAGTTAAAAAAACTTGAAAACTATGAATTATTTAAAATCAAATTATTTCTTAATAATCAACCATATCCTATTCTAATACCATTTGTTAAAAGATAGTCTATATTAATTTTTGGTGAAAACCATCACATATTAAAGTAGACGATTATTAAGAAATAAATTAACAGTAAAATTGCGAAAGCGTTCCTGGATTCATATTGACAAACTGGTACATGAATTTTCAGAGATTTTGAGGTGGCCTCTCTGGTATCTTTTCTAACGATGGGATATCAGGAAAGAGATATTTTGTGGTACTAGAAAATACAACAATAAGAATACATGTGACTTGGGATCATAATCCTATTTATAGATAACATTTCCGTTACCTTTTGGATTCCTATTTCGACCCATCATAAAAATAGAAATTACCCTTAAATTTTTATACATTAAATGCCCACATCCTATTAGATACATTTACATCATAATTGATCACTTTAATTGGATTTAACTTTATTTGACAGTCTGCAACACATAATTATTCATATTTAAATCCAACTTTAGATTAAAGATCCAACATCCACCACTGATGGTGGTGGTTTCTGATGGTGGCATGGAGGAGCAATCTTTTGAAAAAGATGATCCAAGAAAAAGAATCTTTTCATGATATTTTATGGTTACCCTAAAGTCTATATGAAATTATAGTTTGATCCCAGATTTTTTTTATGATCTAATTTTAACCTTGTTTGTAGGGTAATTTGGTAATCATAATTATTTCATTAAAACGTTTGACTATTCCTACTTGGTTGTTAAATTGGATGGAAAAACTAAACTATGGGGAGTTAATGTGAACATTGGATCAACGTAGGGAGGGTTTTAGTATTTAATCCTTTTAATATCAATTCTCAATTATTCTCAAAGCAAAAAATATCAAAATTCCACCTAAACAGACAAATAACATAGTAGAATAAATAAAATAAAAGTAATAAAACATGTTATATCATAGAAATTAATCCATGGCTAAGTTAAATTTGTATTAATTGTATTCCATTCTAGCATATTAATATTGATTACACCAAACATTGAGAAATGAGTGAGCATTCTGTTCTAAATTTTATACTAGGAATGAATAATTTTTCTTCTTACCATTCTGGGTACAAAGGTGTTTTGGGTGGAAGACCTTTCCATTTTGGACATTTCAACAATCCAACATACCAAATGCAGGGTTATTCCTATTTGAGATCAAACAGTTTAGGGGAATCACCAAAGATGTGTCAATAATGGAATTTATGATTCTGAATTTCGATTACAAAATGCTAACCAAACACCTTCGGTTGTTTGAACGAGTTTCAAATTATGCTAATTGACCCAGTCTCATGCCAAGACAAGTTTTTAAATAATCATGCAAGATATTGTCCTAATTGAGTCAAATTCAAGCCAAAGGTATAAGCTTTTAATAAAGATGCTCAAAATATCAATTGATTGACAAAGTATTACACTAATCGATCCAAAATCAAGCCATGCATAAATTTCAAATAAACAAGGTCATATTGTTAATAATTAACACATCATGCTCATATTTTATTATTGCGATGAATTTGACTTGAATATCAATTTTTACATTTGCTGATTAAGCCAATTAAGTTAGACTTAAGCTAGTATGTTATTTTACATTTGACTCCTTTGACATCATCAATTGACAAATTATTTTAAAACTTTTTATTGGATCGACTTAAATGTCAAGTAGTTTAGTTACAACTTCAACCCTAAATCTAATTAATGCAGTTTCAAAATTTATTCCCATGTTAGTCCACTTGCTGCCATGTGGACTTCAAATATGAAAATCTAATTATGCTTAAACTTTTCCTCTTATCTTCTTTCTTTTTTGAGGGGCACGATCCCCGTTAAAATGTTAATAACTAATGTTAGGAGCTTAATTACTAATTCACATTAGACGAATCCACAATTATTTTTAATAGTTTAAATTTTACTACTTGTCCACAATCTCTAAGGTGAATAATAGTTCTTCTCTATTTATTATTAATTGTCTACTTTGAGGAAATTCTTAATATATTTGGAATTTCTTAAATAGTCATAATAACTAAAAAAAATTTCCTGCCATGTGTATGATGTAATGCCATATAGATAAACTGAAAATCTTTTGAAATCTATTGTGTTAATTCATAATTTTTCACTCTTAGAATGCACAATGATAACACTTCCAAATGTCGACTACTTAGTAATCTTGGTATTAATTTTGGTGCTAATGATGACTTGCTTAGATTCTTTATAATGGTTCAAAAAATTCAAGAATTTTTTTTTTGTCATTCCTCTTTTCCTTTAAAATAGAACTTTTATAGTTTTTTTTTGAAGAACTTTTATAGTTCTTTTCCTTTAAAAGCTATAAAAGGTAAAAGCCAGGTCTCGTAGCTTTTATAGTTCACGTTATATTATGATCATTATCTTGAAATACTTATTAGTGTGTCATACTATCTAAATTTTTCCAAATTTTTTCTGCAAAATTATTGCAATTAAAGGGATAATTGATAATTTTAAAGCATGAATTAATATGGATTTATTTTCCTTTCTTAGTTTGCCTATGGTGTGCCTGTCGAGCACCAAATAGAAAAAAATATCATCATATAACATAAGAAAGAAGAAAATAATTACAATTGATTCTTTTCTTTTCATGGGGAGCCTGCGGTGCAATAAATCTATTGACAGGGGAATAAAATCTGAAACAGTATTGCCCATGTGCACGTAATGACTATTCTACCCTCTTCAATTGCCAATTCCCTACATCATCATAACTAAAGTGACCACGCTCAACTCATGTTTGCCTTTACTCCCTCCGGGCTCTGCTTTTGTGCGCCTTCTCATGCATTCTTGCTCATCAGCAAAGGAAAACAGACCGAACCAAAAATCGATGAGGTTGCTGCTTTCCCAGTAAATCCTAGCAATTTCTTCTCGTAAAATCCTTTCTTTCTTATTCCTCCCCGATTTAGTTCTTCCTCTTAAAATTTTGACCACATTTTTTTTGGTATGAAAATTTGATTTTACCTCATATTTCTTGCTTTTTCTCCTCTTAATTTTCAACCCGTTGTTTATCACGAACCCTAACGATGAAGAACTCTCAATTTACTCCAGTATCTGTATGAGACATATAACTTTTGTTTTGTAGCAACGTTGTTAAGTACTGTTACAGCATGCATGTGTCTATAGGTGTATTTGAATGCCACTGTTATTTCTCTGTTATTCTAATTTAGGAGATGGAGAAATCTGTTGGGTTTGTTTAGTGCTATGGTTGAAGTTGTTAAGAAGTTGGTTTTAGGGATTAATTGGATTTTTTTTTATCTTTTTGGCAGGGATTTTTATTGTAATAGCTGAAAAAATGGGGCATGTTACTGTTGTAACACTTGAAGAAGGAATGAGAAGATTGGAGGTGGGCATATCGAAGGCCAAATTGATTTTGGATGGATACCCACCTAAGGCCTTGTTCACATCTGAAGAATACATGAAGTACTATGAGTATCCTTGAAGGAGTTATGCTGAATTTTGAGTTTATTACTTCCTTTTTGTTATTCTTTATTGTTGGTTTGGAGCAGTTATTGGACCCATTTGTAATTTACAGTTATTGATGACGGTGCATAGTGCCGCGTAGTTACTGTATATTTGCTGGGGCCTTGTATTGTTGTTTTTCGTCTTGTTGACAATTCTATTATTAAGGCTTGTGCGTGCTCTAAATGATAAGAATCAATCAGTGCTGAAAGTGCATATGGAGTTGTTACAAAATTGATGATTTGCTATTCATGTAAACTAAGAGAGCTTTTATTACTCTAACACGTAAATAATGAACACGCACCTATGTCTGGTTGCCTTTTGCTGCTTGAAATATCTTTCCATTTCTGATACCATTAAAAGCCAGACCTTGGTTAGACTTATGGTGTTGAAGCCGTTGTTCTTCAGAGAAGCCATAATAGTGGGATGGAAGGGACAAGCCACCCTTTATGCCCGTAATATGGTGATAGAGCCTGCTGATTTCAGTTACACAGGAAGCTTATGTCATAGGTGAATTGGATGATTAGGATTTTTTTTTTTTGGTGGGGGGGGGGGGGGGTGGTGTTAATCTGTGGTTTGCAACTTGTAGGAGATCTGTCATCCTATGAATGACATATTTATTCTTTTAGCTCGAATTTGGTAGACTAAACCCGGAGTTAGTGAAAGAATCAAGACAGAAATGTACTTGCCCTTGGTCATCATGTCGACTACCGACAGCATTGATAGTGGTAGCTAATATTCTGAATGTAGATAGAATTTGCTTCTAAACTTCTTGATTATGGGAGCAAGGAATTGATGTATTCTTCAAAGCACTTTCATGGCATTATTTATGAAGCATAGACTATAAGTGTATATAGCCAATAGTTGCCGGAAGTTCATGTTGTTTAAGTGATCAGTTGCTGACCTCTCTTCTATTTAAACTATGTTGGTAAGACATAAGGCTAGATAGTTTTTAAAAAAACCTTGTGAAACCATTCTCAAGTGGATGAATATTCTTGACTTGTAATAGCTGTGTGTATTCCATGTGTACTCAGCAGCCGCCTAATGACTATTCAGCAGAGCTCCTTCAAAGATTTAAGGGAGCTTTGGAAGAGAGTTTGCTGTTAAAGGTGAGATTTTTGTCCCTCTAAGCAGCAGTTTTCATCATCTCCTTATACTAGTAGCAACATTTTGATGGTTTTAGTGTGATCTTCCTAGATTTTAGTAAAGCAAAAGCTCATGCACCAGGTTTGTCCTTTTTCTATTTAAACTGTATCTTAACAAAATTTTTCCTTCAGATTTACCATTGCAATTCTGCAATGAAAGAAATCAAACATTTTGCAAAGTTAGCAGGTTGCTCTTACCTACATCTTCCAGATATCCAACTGGCACCATGAAGTTTCTTTTGCTTCTCCTTAAAACCAATGGGAACAACATAATGATTCAAATATACTATGTTATGGAGAGTTTTCATATTCTTTTGGGGCTTATTTAACTTATTACATGCCTGGTATATGGAAATTTCCAAATGAACTTTTTAATGAGGAACTATGTGAATTCAGATTGAACTGCTTTTACTCAAAGAAAAAGTATATAGTTGAAACTTTCTTCTTTCCAAAAGCCACCTTCTATGTCTGAGAAAGAGAATCTTTTCCCCATTTAGTTCTTCTAGTGGTTAGCCAGTTGCTCTGCTAGAAAAGACGATTGAACTTTTGAGCACTCCGGCAGAAGACTACAAAAACTATTAAGCAACTAGGTGTTGGATGCCAGTTTGTTATGCCTAGTTGCCCCATTTAAATTCTTCTACTGGTAACCCATTGCTCTGTTACATATGCCTTTGATTCTTGGAGCACTTATGCAGAAGACTATCTGAAGCTATTAATACAACAAGGCATTCAGAACAGCTGAATTGGATACCAGTCCAGTCCTTTTCTGGGCTTCACCTGGAGTTCTTTTATTTTTTTTTCACTCTGCAGCTGTATAATGCATGCATGGTCTGGACTCTTTGATTCTTCTACTTGGTTATTTTTCCAGGTTCTGCCATCGTTATATGATAAAGATGGTGCACCTTTGCTGGTTGAACTCCTGCGTATGTGGACTAATTACAAGGCAATGACAAAGTGTCTTGGAGTATTCTTTTTATACCTTGATCGTCAGTGTGCATATCGTAAAAATGATGCACCACTTCAAGATCTCGCAACTTTCCATTTTCATGATCTGGTTTGTATGTTTGCTGTGTTTTGGATGCTTTCAGTTTGCTCTCGCAGGGCTTTTTCATTTGTATTTGCACATTTATTTTCACACTTGGGATTTCTCTCATGAAGTCATCTTGTTTATGAAATCAGATCTGCAAGCATATCCACCAAAGAATGTTTTCTGCTGCAGCTTCCCTTGTAGGTTAATATATCTTTTTCTTTTAAAAACAACATTCTCCACGTACATAGGTCTGAAAGGCTTTAGGCATTATCCACTTACAGGTTGCACAAGACCGTAATGGGCAATCAATTGATACCGATCTGCTGAAGAATATCTCAACATTCTTTATAGAAATTCAGGATCAGAAAAAAGCATCTTCCTATGACAATTTTGAAACTCTAATACTTGCAGATACTGCAAACTTCTACTCCCGCCTGGCATCACAGTGGTTACTCTGCTATTCCTCTACAGATTACGTTCTGAAGGTTGTCATAATCTACACCCAGTGTAAAACAATTTGTGTTGCATGATTATTTTGCACATGGTCTGTTTGTCTCTGTCTTTCAGTTTTGCTATATTTGTCGTTCTTTATTGACTTCCTTTTATTTTGTTTTCTTTTTTGGGTGTTGGGCTGTGTGTTAGGTTGAGCAATGTATAAATGAGGAGAAAGCAAGAGCTCATCGTTTTCTCTGCCCACCGTCAGTTGAGAAGGTGTTGTGGGTAAGCTTTTCTGTAGCATCAGGAATAATCCTGTTTTATTTTTCTGTTGCTACATCAAGCATCAAGTGCAGTTGAAGTTCCTATTTTGAGATTTTCTTGTGTTGTTTGGTTCTTAGTAATGTAAAAGGTCACTTTTCCATGTTTTAGTCCAAATACAAGATTCTACTCTCTGTACAGTCAATTCTTAGGTACCATGAAGTTAGGATTTGTGCTTAATACTATCTGGTCTACATGTATGGTGATGTGGTTACCTGTCAATGTACTACGTGTAATTTTTATGGGCCTTAATGAAACTAAAGGCCTGAATAAACTTAGCAAGTTGTCTGTAGGAGAGAGTTTGAATTTCTGACTCAGCTGGAAGCGTCAGTTGTCAGAATTGTGCATGGCTGCTGAATGTTAACTTTCATGGGTCAATGTTAGGCTGTGGTTGTGGCCAAGGTTGCACTGATTTTGAGCCTCATGATGATCCGGTTTTGTCCTCTTAGAGTTGTCGTTCATGTTAATCGCACTTTTAGGTGCTCTAAATTTGAGATGGTATTTGTTTATCCAGTTTTCAGCATCTATAGTTGTTTGTTTCTTGCCCTTAATTCATAATCAAAGTCACCAGGAATGATTTTTCTTTTTACTATAGAAGATCACCTACATCTTCTTTTCCTGAACTTGATAAGGAAAGCAGAGTTCTTTGAGACATTTGAGCCATGCATAACCACTAGGCTTCTATCTGAGGCTCTATAATGTTTTTGTATTTAGGAGCAGCTGTCGATTTTGTGAGTTTCTAAGATAATCTCCATTCTTCTGGCAATTGTTTCGCTTGTTACTTTTTTGGTTTTGATAGTCCATTCATTGCGAGTGAATAAAACTGAAAAAGAAATGAGGAAAAGCTCTTAAGGTTGCTCGCACTTAAGGTTGCTCGCACTTCCAAACTGCATTGCATAATTTTATGCATTCTTGGAAATCAGAGAAACAGCCAGTTCTATTAAATGGCTGCTAAAATTGGTGATTGCATGGCTACATTATTTAACCAAAAAAGGGAATGCATATGTGCATAGTCTTACATGGTACTTTCATGTGTTAATTGGATATTTTGCTCTTTTACAGACAGTGCACTCGCAATTGATAGATCAAACTGCAAACAGATTGATCGAGAAGAGGAGAGCAGAGAACCAGGACTTGACAACATACCAGGCATGATTCACTTTACTCCTTTTCTTGGTAGCAAATTTATTTGCCAGTGGCCAAATTTCCTATGACTGGGAAAGTGAAACTTAACTTCCTTTTATGCGCTACTATATTGCAGCCTCTTACCCATTTTATTGAATTTCACCAGTGTTCCGAACCTCTTTAGCATAATTTTTGGATAAGCTTGGAGTCAAGATGTCAAGGATCTGCAATCATAGAAACTTCCCCAGTCCTTGTACAATTTGTTCAAATACATTTAGCTTGCCTATTTTTTCCATGGATGAGGACTACCAGGCTACAACAATTACCCTTAGGTCCTTTACATGAGGATAGTGGTTGTAACCTCTAATAATTTATTAATATAACAGCTTTTGGGTTGAATTTCCAACTATATGCTACTACACACTCACTTCTTAGTTCTAATTAGCTGGATCCATGATTATTACTAAGTTGCATGCTTTCTGGGGAAAAGCTGTCTGACTTCCTGCATAACCTTTTCAATGGCTTCCCTTTACTTAAGAAATTCCGACCTAAGAGGCAGGCCTCTGAAACTATTATCCAATATTACTGAATTTGAACACTCACTCAAAGGGAGAATAAACATTGCATTTGTAACAGACTTGACATGTCAAGTAGTGTGGTGCATAAACTTAACTCCTTTAGAGGAAGGTCACTGGAAGAATTAATGCGTACAGATAGATGTGGTTTTCCGAGAAGCTGACCTTCATTCTGCTGAAACCGTAGGTAGATCACTTTCATCACCGGGATACTCTTCTGTCATATATGGGAATGGATCATTATTTATCAGACCCTACTTGTGGTAGATTGAAGTTTAACTGGTCTTACCACACATGAATATTTTCCTTCTCGCTGCTCATCCACAATTCCATACAAGTCCAAGCTACCTGATAAGCAATGTAACTTAAATTGACAAGCCACGTTCTTTCTTAACTTCTCTGGTTGTGTTGCAGGAGTTGCTCTCTAGATGTGCTGATATGAGTATTCACTAGTGAAGCACTGCATCACTAGCAGCTGAAATTTTGTCGATTAGTGATTCGGCATTGTTGTTTGTCCACCGAAAAGGGTTACTCAAATACACAAAACTGATGAGCATAGCCATCATTGGTGTTAGGATTTACGAATTTATACATCTTCTTGTTTCCTATACAGATACTAGAATCTTGAATACCTTTACTGCAACCTCCATTTTGTTGTTGCGAATGAAAACTATTTCCTTCACAATACTGTGAAAAACGTGTTTGTGTTGATATGAATAGCTAAGAGGATCATACAATGGTATGCCATTCACATTTTTAGGCCGACAATGGTATGCCGGTATTACATACACACTATCCTCCTCTTGATGCTAAATGCTAAATGTCACATTGACTGGAAACTGCTCATAACTACTGTCAGTGTTAGTGTGCAGAAGATTTGCCTTTATAACATATGCCACTCCTTTCATGAAGTGCAGCATAATTAATTTTTATTTTGAGTTTGACAATTTATGTGCTTTTTTAATGTGAGGTGCAAAACTGAAACTGATATTGATTTCTTGCATAAACTGAATTTTTTTTTTTGTACTTATTCTAAGAAATTAGTCACTCAATCTAGCTTAGCACAGCATTTAGCCTAGATCTGTAGATTTGGAAGATTGAACATCTGGAACCATAACAATTTTGGAAAACGAATAAGAGCTTGTTTGGATTATTATTTTTAAGAGTTTTTATAGAAAATGTACTTTAACGATTTGATACTGTGAAGAAGTGAAAGATGATTGGAAAACGTGTTAATAAAAGACATAAAAATTTTTCTGTGTCAAATCACAGTCCAAGTATATTAAGGGCTTCCACTTGCTATTATCATTTTGAGTTACCGACACTATCATTCGACTGAGAGAACTCATATCCCATGTCAAGTCACACACGGAACTTTTTGACTCGGAGTTGAGACTATGTCAAATCACTGTGAGGTCCTTTTTGATTGGGCAAGCAAAACTGAGAAGCTTTTTGGGGCCCCTTTTTTTTTGGTTAATGTAATCAAAGTACTTCCCAACTAAAATGCTTTAACATTTTATGACGTGCCTTGCGTAGAATGTATACGGTTAACGATATAATAGTAGTGAGAAAGAAGATAAATATGCTCTTGGAAAAGTTCTGAAAAGGGTTTTCACAAATTTCTTGAATCCCTTCTTTTGAATGTTCTTGCTTCAATTATTTCTTTTAGTTTCCTCCAGAAGTACAAAAGAGTTTGGTATTCATTTATCTCTTCTGCAACTCTTTCTAACATTTTCAAAACAATTTTCTCGCACCTAATTAAGCATGATGAGCATCAACTCACAAGGCATGCAAGTCATGGAAGTGTAAATACTCCACACTTCAAAGAGTCTAATCTCCCGACTCTGGAGTGAAGACCTTCGCACGGTTTATGCCCATTATGTCTTTTTCTTTTTCTTTTTGTTCCATGTTTTTTTTTCTTTTGTGTGGCTAGTCTGTAGAAGGTAAGTTTCTCATGGACTCCAATAGAGCATAATCTCTGTCATGGAAAGGCAACCAGTTCATCTCAGGAGAGTTCCCTGTTAAGTGGAGCATAAAGTGCAAGTCTGACCGTAAATCAGGAGTTTAAACCTCTGCACGCATCTGTAATAAAATTTAAAAGATATGTAGTTGTGCATAACTTTGGTTTAAATGTGAGAATCATTTTCTCTCATATCTTTTGATTCTCTTGGACTCTTCTTTACTATAGGTTAGAGTAATTTTACGAGTAATGTAAAAATTGACGGTTAACAAAAAAAAAATTTTAAAATTAGAGTAAGAGTATTATAGGAGTTGTCTATTAATAAAAAGAAAAAGGCAAAAAAGCCCCTAGCGACAAGTGCAAGGATTAAGAGTAGGGAAAGTTTCTCACTTCTTAGGGTAGTGCTTGAAAGTCCCAACCAACACAAAAAAGTTTGATGGTAAAACCAAATGCACGTCACTTAATGTGACGTAAATGGCATATATAGGCACAAAATTTTGATTGTAAAGCCAAATGCACGTGTAAGGCCAAATACACGTGAGGACAATGTTACGAACATGTGCGATCCCACATGAACCGTACCTGAATAATATGGTTCTAGTTTTTTCACGAAATAACACACCTGCTCTAAAAACTTTACACCATTTGAAAATAGTTTGTACTAGCAACCACTTCTCTCCCCTATGGCCCTATCCCAACAAGAATCATCTTCAAAGGGCCTAGCGGAGAAAAAAATCAAAACTATTAGAGTCAAACTCTAAGATAATTTAGGAGAAAAACAATGGAAACACAAAAGTATGAGCTGCCTTGAACAAATATATTGTCAGTATAAATTATCTATTGTAAAACAAATTGATGAAAACTTGAAGAGATGTAAGTCGTGATAAAAGAAAATCTAAAATAAGATATGTTTGAAGATGCCGGCAACAATTATGTATATTCTTGATCATTATAGTGATTTTTCTTTATAACTGAAGTAGTTTAATCTAGGGCTGCTGCTGAACCGAGTAGCTTGACTCGAGCTCGCAAGCTACTCGGTCAACAGCTCGGCTCGAGCTCAAGCTCGTTTTGACCGAGCTCGAGCTCGAACTGCTTGATAGAAGCCTCGAGTTGAGCTCGAGTTTCAATATTTTGCACTCGAAAGCTCGACGAGTCTAATCGAGTTTTTTATAATATAATATTTATTTTTATTATTATGAAATGTCAATAATATTTTTTATTTAAAATATTAATTTTTATTATATGAGCTTGATTAGGCTTGATTGAGCTCGATTGAGCTTGATTTGAATTGATTACACTTAATTAAACTCGAGCTCGAGCTCGAGCTCGAATTCTAAAAACTCGATGAGCTCGAGCTCGAGCTTAGTTATTTTTACCTCGAGTCACTACTCGAACTCGACTCGACTCGAATACAGCCCTATTCGCTCACATCTTCTGTGACAATATTAATAACTACTGCTCGAATTACTGCCTTTCTTTCTTTGGCTAACTATAAAATTTAAAGTTGAAGCTTTTAAATTAGAGAGTGGAAATTCGTAGTACCATTTATTAACAAAAAAGTATACATATACACCATGCCTATTTATTTTCATACTCTATGTATATCTACACAAACGTGTACAAATTCCTTAGTCTATTACACATTGAAAATTTTGGAGAACATTCTTAGTGGAATAGGAAGTATTTTAATGCTTCTTTCGATAAGCGATACCATGTCAATTGAGTAAATCATATAGTAATAAAATTTCATAACCTTATCATTATTAGAGATAATAATAGTGACGACAAAAAAGAAAGAAATGGATTAGATGACTCGAGAGCGTAAATAAAATATTTTGCATTCGATTACTCTTACTTACACTAAAAAAAAAAAAAAAAAAATTAAATACTGACGATAAGGTAGAAGAACTTGTAAAATTCAATAATTAACAATTTTCTATAAAACAATTTCTCCAATTGCATAAAATTCTAGTGAAATTAAAATTAAAATAAAATATTGAATACTACGTTGATTGACCCGAAATAAAAAAAAAAAGAAAATATATAATCTTTAGTTCTCCCACTTTAGCTAAAGGAAAAAAAAAGAGCAAGAGAGAACAAAAGTCGTTTTACGTACACGTGGGCAGACGTAATCTCTTCGATCCTTTTCTACGCGCACATTTGCACATTTTTCTCAATTTCATCAATTTTTCTTTTTTTTTTGGTGACTTTTTTTTGTTGTTGTTGTTTCCTTTATAATTTAAGTGAGTGAGAGTATACACTTCATTTTCATTGATGATTCTCTTCTTTCTTTGCTCCCCAATTTTCACCAGAGATCCACCAATGTCCATACTTTCGAAACTCAACTCTACAAATTTAACCTAATTTTCTCTCTCCCCAGCTTCCAATTCAAGAAAAATTTATCGCCACTTCATCGAGCACTCTACATAATTTTGTAATTTAGGTTTTATTTATGTTGAATCGGATCCAGAATCCCCGATTTTTGCTTCAGATCAGAGGACAAATATAGGGCTTTTTGAGGGTTTTTAGTTCTAGTTGGTTGGAAGAAGTTGGAGTGAGAAATTGGAAAATTTTATTGGGGAAGTTTGGGGTTAAGCTTGTAATTGAAGTTTGAATTAGGGTTTATTGGGGCGTTTCCTTTTTGCATGTATCAATTATAGGTGGGGGTCCTCTGCTTCCGTGGAGGATCCCGTGAAAAAAGTTTTTCCTTTATCGGTTGTTTGAAAATTTTGATGTAATGTGCACGGAGTGATTTCTAAAGGGGGATATAGTATTTTTTCCCTTCTAATTATTTTTGGGACTGAAAGAATTTACTGGGAGTTCTGTAGCTAGAGGGAAAATGTTTGGGGGAGGTGGAGGCAATGGACTGACTAACAGTAGGGGTGCTGGAGGTGGAGATACAATTTTGATACCAACAAGGTTTGTGTGGCCGCATGGTGGAAGGAGGGTGTTTGTGAGTGGTTCTTTTACCAGGTGAGGCAGTTCAATTGATGGGATTTTGATTTTAATTTGATCCCTTTTTGCTATTGGTATCATAGTTTATATTCTGGCATTTGTAATTTATGCATACTTGATTTAATGAGTGCTTTTCAAAGAATCTAAAAGCTTGTATTTTGGCATTTGTAATTACTTCAATTTATTCCTCCTGATTATAGTAATACGGAGTAACTCTTTCCTAGAAGATATATCTTATTACCCGCTTATCAAAAGTATTCAGTGTGGCATTACGGTTACCATCTGTTTTCAATAGATCTAAAAGTTTGCTCATAATTAATTACTTGAACTAATAGCTCATGATTATGGCGGTAATAACTCTTTTCCACAAGCTGTAGGTTTTTCCTATTACAGTTATTAATCTTAATTTTGAAAATTTTCCATCTACTATTCGTAACTTTGAAATCATTTTATATGGTTAAGAGTTGACATTAAGACACAAAAAAAAGATAACAGTGCTTTTCTCTTAAGTTGGGAATGGTGTGGATTATTGACATTTTGTCAATGTACAGGTGGACAAATCACATACCAATGTCACCAATGGAGGGTTGCCCAACAGTGTTTCAGGTTGTTTATAACTTGACACCAGGATATCACCAGGTCAGTCTAGTGTCTGATCAATATACACATAAATGGAATGCTGATGTTTTCCATTTGATTACAATTTCAAGCTTGATTTTATGTTTTATGGCCTTTTCCCAAGCCTTTTCCCAAGCATGGTAATCATGTTTAACGGCCAATTCAGAAAGAGCTGACTGGTTTCATAATGCACAGTCTTATTGACACATGTTATGCGATCTATTCATCATGAATATTCTTTTTCTATCTTAAAGTGCAATTGGTCAAGTACTAAGTTGTAGATGTGACATCTGTGAATTCCCTTTTATTGTGGCCTTTCCATTTGTTGACATTTGTCTGGTGATGATCAATTCATAGGCTGTTGTTTTGCTGATTTTTTTGGCATAATTCATACTCTTGCATTGCTGTCAGACACCAACATGTATGAGGATTTTGTGTGTGATAGACTGAAATTCAGTTTATTGAGAAGAAAAGGGAAGAGAAAAGAATTGTAGGAAGTCATAATGAAATGCACCTAAAAAAGCATATTTATTGAATTGCGGCCAAAAAGAACGTATTATTTTTTATATTCTAGGGAGAAAAGTAGTTCCGTTAGATTTAAATGATAAAACAAGTGAATCTCCCCATTCTTGAAGAAAAAGATACCTACCAGAACACGTATTTTGCATGAAAATGAAAGTATGGTTAAGGTGAACAATGGTCTTGAGAGAATTTATTACAATATTGGTGGGATGCAAAGCACTGTGAAAGAAACTATTGAATTGCGGCCAAAAAAGCATATTTATTGAATTGCGGCCAAAAAGAACGTATTATTTTTTATATTCTAGGGAGAAAAGTAGTTCCGTTAGATTTAAATGATAAAACAAGTGAATCTCCCCATTCTTGAAGAAAAAGATACCTACCAGAACACGTATTTTGCATGAAAATGAAAGTATGGTTAAGGTGAACAATGGTCTTGAGAGAATTTATTACAATATTGGTGGGATGCAAAGCACTGTGAAAGAAACTATTACAGAGGCTTTGCCATGTTGAAGTAGCTGCAGCTAGTGTTCATCACTGTTTTAGGGTTTGAGCTCATTATTTTTACTTGATTGAGAAAGAAGAATGGTCAAGCAAGTATTTTATGAAGATGACAACGTAATTAAGTGTGAAGCAGTTTACTAAAACTTCTTGGTTGAACTTTTAACTTGAAGATCGTTTTACCTAAGGCTGATGATAGGCTAATTTCCTTTGTAAGAGCAAAAATGCTAGTTTAGTAGCCCTTTCTTCTCCCAAGGTGTCAAAAGGTTTTGTGAATCCACCTCAAAGAAAGTCTACCACTGTATCCATTAGGCACATGTTGAAGCCAACAAAAACATCTGAATCCTGTATCTGATAAACTAGTGGCAGCTCTTGCATATTGTGGATTAACTTGTAATTGTGGCTTCATCCTGTTTCACTATCATTTTACCTCAGTGTCAATGCCACAAAAAAAAAAAAGGTGACTTGTCACAGTTTAGTGGGTCTTGATCTTTATATTTGATATTTCTGGAAGTGATAATATGTTTCTTCTTAATCTTGTACAGTTTAAATTCTTTGTTGATGGGGAATGGCGCCATGATGAGCACCAACCATTCGTAAGCGGAAATTATGGAGTTGTGAACACTATTTTCTTGCCCAGTGAATCTGACATGGTTCCTACATTTTTTAGCCCTGAGATGCCTGGAAGATCTAATATGGATGTTGATAATGATCCTTTTCTTCGTGTGGTAAGAACCCTTTCGTAATGGTTTGATCACATATTAGATGCCTGTCTTCCCTTCTTCGCTCTGGTTAGTGCTAGTTCTGTGGTCGGCTTAATTATACAATAAGATCATGATGAATCACTGTAACCATATTGCATCTCATAGACTCTAAAAACAATATCTTCTGTAGTTTTTTGGCATGTAAAAAGAGTTTCAAGAGAATATGAAATGGTAATATTTGGTAAGTTATACAGAAAGTGAATTTTCGTATTATTGTTCCTTTTGATGTTGTCCCAGCATTGCTCTCTCTCTCTCTCATATGATTTATACATATCAAAATAGTCAATGTAGGGGTTTGTGGTTGTGTGCAGTAACTTTCAGCTTTGATAGACTTTTATGCTTTTTTGGCGATAGTAGTTTGACAATGTGAGGTAACACCCTGCAGGAAAGAGTTCCAACTATAACACAGAATGATATAGAGCTATCTAGGCATCGAATATCAATGTTCTTGGCAATGCACAATGCTTATGAGCTGCTTCCTGATTCTGGCAAGGTTTGGATGTTGAACCTCTTACGCTAGATGCTTTATTTTGCAAATTGTGAAGTCAAGACCAGAGGGTTGTGCAGTTTCAGTGTTTGACCTCAATTTCCTTTTAGGTCATTGCTTTGGATGTCAATTTACCAGTGAAGCAAGCATTTCACATTCTTTATGAGCAGGTAAGTTTCATATTAGGAATGGTTGCCTGTTGAAGTTAGTTAGATACTTGAACTTGCATAATCTGAAGTTCCAATAGCTTTCTTTTGTCTGGGGACTTGCAACTGTTTGAGGTACTAGTAATGCTCATCGGCATGGTAATATATTTGTCCATGCATGTGCATGTTGGTTCTTTCCCATAATTTACAAGGAAATTTGTACTCTTGTTGCAAGAGTATGCCTAACATTTCCAACTATGCTAAATACAATGTACCAAACTTTAGGCAGAAGGAAGAGTGGTTTAGTAACAGGATGGTGAGAATTTAAGATGCATGTAACCATATAATACTGTAAAAGTTAAGATCAATCGGTTCGGCCAAATAACTATAAATTGCATTCAGTTAATTGATTTGTTAAGTTTGTTGGGTACATCAGATCAGATTGGCAAGAGACAATAAGACTACTTTGTGCAACCTCCTTTTTTTTTTTGCAGCCAAACATTGTTTTTGAATTGCTATATCTTCATACCTTTCTGTTATTGATTCCCTGGTATGATTGAAATTGTGACAGGGAATCTCTGTTGCTCCATTATGGGACTTCCGCAATGGTCAGTTTGTTGGTGTTCTCAGTGCATTGGACTTCATTATGATTCTTCAAGAGGTATTGGTTCTTCTTTTTTTTCCCCCTTCTTGTTCCTAGTTTTTATTTTTGTCATTGTTCAAGAAGATTAAAAATGTACTAATGATGCTAGAAAGCTTGGCTACAAATGAAAACTTGCTTGAAATTCTTTTGTGTAATAATTTACTACATGAGGAGGCATTAAGTTCATTTTGTTGTTACAGCAGTTGAGGTATCTTCAATCTCCGAAGGCGATCAAATTTATTTCCTTATTTCCACCTTTTATCTAGTTTGTTATTGACTTTCATAGGACATATTTTCCCTTCACATGTAGTAAATATATCTTTTCTTGGTTTTAAATGTTATTGATTTTTTTTTTGACTTCATTCCTTTCAGTAGTACAAACCATGGTATTGAAACTTGTCCTGTGTCTCCGTTCTTACTGATATTTTTTCTTGTCTGATTTCATTTTTCTTTTTTGGGAATCGCTTTATGCTTTATGTTCCATTCCCCTCTAAGCTTCATAAATGTGTTATTGGATCATATACAGCTTGGAAATCATGGATCCAATCTGACAGAGGAAGAGCTGGAAACACATAGTATATCAGCATGGAAAGAGGGAAAGTTGCATCTTATGAGGCAAATTGATGGAAACTTGCGACCATATCAGAGACGCTTGGTGCATGTAAGAAAAATCCTTTATGATCTGATCACTGCATGGGCAACTAGTTGAGTTTGATCATATTTTCTCTGTGTGTCTTATTCATCTCGGTTCTCATGTGGGAACTACGGACTCCAATTATTGATTTTTTCAGGAATGATCAACATGCTTATTTATTGACATGGTCTAAGTAAAAGATTCCCTTTCTTTAACGCTTTGTTTCCTTGATTCAATCGTCAATGTTGAGAATCTAATTCTAAAGAAAGGAATTTTGACTTTAGTCTTGTTTGATCATAAATTCAGTTTCTGCATTTTTATGCATTTTGAGCTGGAAGCCGTCAAGTTTGAAGACTATTGATCCTTCTTACTATTACAATGAAAATCTTGTGGTGGCTGCTTTGGTCATTTCACTAGGATGTTTATGATTAATAGCTGCTTATTTTCTAGCTTGCTTCCTATTGATTAGAGCTAGGACTTCTTTTTGGCTTTGATAGAAATAACACACTCATACAGACACACATGCACACACACACGTGTAGGCATTTATATATAGATGAATACACATGCATGTATTTAGGTCAGATTTCTCTTGGCTTTGATGATTGCTAGTTGTTCTTGCTCTGCATGTTCTTATCAAATTTACATTTCATGCAATGTGCAGGCTGGGCCTTATGATTCTTTAAAAGATGTGGCTGTCAAAATTCTGGAAAACAAAGTTACAACAGTTCCCATTATTCACTCTTCTTCACAGGATGGTTCATTTCCTCAACTTCTCCATTTGGCTTCTCTATCTGGAATACTAAAATGTAAGTTATTAAATAATGTTTTGAGACAGGGCATGTCTTCTGTAACTAATTAGTGGAACAAATTTAGGTATTTGCCGACATTTTAGACATTCTTCCAGTTCCTTGCCTATTCTTCAGCAACCGATTTCTTCATTTCCTTTGGGTTCTTGGGTACCTAAAATTGGTGATTCCGATGGAAAGCCATTGGCAATGCTGAGTTCAAATGCATCACTTAATGCTGCCTTGTCTTTGCTAGTTCAAGGTGACTCCCTTTGTTCAACTGGATGTTGTGATTTTACTTAATTTGATTGAAGCAGTTCTTTGGCCAGATATTAATTTTTAAAGGGCTCTAATTTCTGTCACTCTTGATGTTTTGCTTCGGGTTACCATACTGCTCTTTGATAATTATTGATATTTATTTCTGACCATATAGAGCCCTTCTAAGATCAAACAGCAGCAGGAGCTTTAGGGACTTGGTCTAATTACTAGTTTCTTTTTTGCTTTTTGAAAAGAATGACCGTTCCAGTTGTTTCTGGTGCATGCGGTCATTTCACCAATTTTCTTAGTTAGTTTATCCTGTGATGCCAGTTTTCTGGTTTGATTCTATGCATTCTCTGGTTAATGTCTTTGTTGTGTAAGTTGAACTTTGTCTAGAGAAACTTATTTACTGATAAATAAGGTTTATCCTTCTCTCATATCTTTTAAAACGTCAGTTTCACCTAATTCATACTAAATATTTTATATTGTTCATATGAATATTATTCTGATCATACCCCATTTATGTTGCAGCTGAAGTTAGTTCAATACCTATAGTGGATGAGAATGACTCCTTGCAGGATATATATTGCCGTAGGTAATCTTTTGATTTTCAAAACAGTATCTCCAGAATATTCCCTCCCATCTACTGTAATTGACATGGTTTGACTATCTATATCTTTGGATCTTTTTTTTAAAATAATATTCTGTAATAATTTATTGACTTTTGGAGTGATCAACTTAGAGAAAATAGAAATTGGGCACAATAGTACTAAATGATAATTTTGAGGTCCTAAAACACTTATTGAATGATTATACTATTCAATAAGCTTAAGTGAGGTGATTATAGAAGAAAAGCTTATACACAGTCTAGCGATCCAAAAAGTCAAAGCACAACAATGATTTGGAAGCAGGATGTCTTCTATTGTGTTGTTTTTTATTATAATGTTCTTGATTCCTATAGTTCCTAATATAGGTGCTCTGCCTTTTGCTTCTTTTTGTAATAGTGATATAACTGCTTTGGCGAAAGACAGAGCATATGCACAGATTCAGCTCAATGAATTGAGTATTCAAGAGGTAATTGCTAAATGAATTTGTGCACTGCAGGACTCAACTTGTTTTTCTTGTATTCGTTGAGAAATTTGTTTTCTAAATGTCTGGGAATCTTATGTTGTCAATGAGTAAGGAATGACATTGTCCTGTAAGAGAATAGAAGGAAACTAATGGAATGAGACTCCATTTATTCTCTACAAGCATTTCACTTTAATTAAATTCAAGGCTGGACAGAGTGGTTGTAACTAAGGAGGGTGTTTTTCATATCAGAGGATATGATTTTCTCCTTGAAGAGATGTGTACGTGATTTATTGGGATGCTAGTCCTAATAGAATTTAAGAAAATTTGGAAATTAAAGTTAATAGTGTTTGACAGAAATAGTGCAGTATTCTTTTGAGGGGAATTGTACAAAACTTGCTATAGAATCTCTTTGCTTTGTAGTCTTTTGGAGAGTGGGACCTGCAAAAACCTTAATTTAGAATGCTTAATATTCTTCTGGTCTAAAAATTCATGGCTTTCTTGTGGATTATACCTGATGATTGATTGTGTTATACAACTGAAATATATTCAACTTAGAAGGCTGTAGAGTTTGAATTTCCTAGTTTTTGTTGCACTCCTTCTAAATTGCTGGGAAATAACTTTTCTTGATAACCAGAGTTGTGCTTTTGTTTTTAATTATTTTATTTTTAGTTATTCCTTTCTCCAAAAGGAAGTCCTCTGGGTCTGTAAAAATGGGTTCTTCTCCATGACATCTGTCTTTACTGTGAAGATTTAATTGACATCTGGTGCCTGGGGAGTGGGCTTATCTTTTAATCATTAACATCATTGTACAGCAGAGGATGTGGGATGAATATCTTTTACTCATGAACAGCTTTACATATTCGCACGAGTTGCCAAGCATTTTAATAAAAAATTTCTTTTGGTTTTGACCTGTTATGCATGTCCATGCCCGTATGGCTGTAGTATTGAAGTCCTTTGTTAACAACACAAGTGGATTTTTTTAGCAAGGCTGCATATAATAATAATATGTATGACCTTGGGAAACTGTTGCCATTGTCTGTAAGGGAGTATCTACTGTGTAGAAACTAGAATGAGGGATAGGAAATTCCTGTGTGGAGAACCCTTTGCAGAAAGTCGGGGATAGGGGGTTTCAGCTGATATACTGCTTTTATAAAATGTTTGTATTTTTTTTTTTAATTATAAATCATCATGAACGGGTTTATGTCCTTTGCAATGTGCAAAAAATTTTGTTCATAATGAAAAAGAACTGCATGCAGTATTAAAAGTTATCAATCTGTAAGACATCTTTGATTAATGCACTTGAAAGTTGAAATCTTGCTCCAAGCTGACAAGAAAATAGATGTCATCTTTCCCTTGATATTTACTGCTTCCTGTTGTTTATTATACTTGTATTATGGTATTCGACGGGCAGTAGTGTTCTAGGAAGTTTTAATTGAAAAAAAGTTCAGTGCGTATTTGTCACGCAATCATGTTTTTTGGTCCTTTTCTTTGGCTTGCACATATAGGCATTGCAACTGGGCCAAGATGCGAATGCTCCTTACAATGGGCAGAGATGCCAGATGTGTTTGCCATCTGATCCATTGCATAAGGTGATGGAGCGGCTAGCACTTCCTGGTAATTTTCTTTTTTTCTTATTTATGGTGGCTGAATGTATAAAAGCTTACAGGGTATGAATAACTGGTTGGACTAGCGTTATCTCATTCTTATGTTTCAGTGGATTATACCAGCGCAAGTTCTGCATTTAGGACATGCTAGTCATCTATATGAATTTTAATTCATGTTGTCTATCCAATATGACTTTTTGCTATTTTGATCCAGTTTCCTTGTTTCCGCCCTTGTTCTATTCCCAGCATTTAGTTTTAGGGTGCTTTAATCAGAGTCATAGGCAAGTTTATTTTTGAAACAACCATTTGTTATGCATAGACTCCAGTACTTCAAGGTGATAAACATTCACTCACTTCCTGTTGCGCACTTGCAGGGGTGAGGAGACTTGTCATAGTGGAGGCTGGTAGCAAGCGTGTAGAAGGGATTATTTCATTGAGTGATGTGTTCAAGTTTTTGCTTGATTAGCCAACTAGACAAATGTCTGGCAAGGGTACTTTGTGCTAAGTAGTCATTACTTACTTAGAGCAAGTATAGCAGCTCTGCTATGGTTGGAAGTTGCTTGATGCAATTGTGGTTGTCATATATATTTTTAGCGTCTCTCTAGGTGCGCTCAAACTTTGAGCTTCACCTCTTTTAGGATACAAGACCGGTAGAAAGGAAAAAGAAAGAGAAAATTTCTGTAAATTTAGAGGACCCATTTTTCTTCACACCTTTATGTTCTAATTGTTTTCAAGCCTACCATTTACTTCTCCTTATTTTTAGCTATATATCTGCGAGAAGTTCCTTTGTCCTTGTTGTGGTTTTATTTGCATTTTTGCAAACTTGTCTGCGGAGAGAATGTAAAGCAGCATTATCTCTAGCAGAACTCAGATTGGCAGGGATTTGAGTCATAGCCATAGGCTTGAAAGTTTGTTTTCTTTGTGCCCCCAACCTAACTGGGAAGAAAGGGGGAAAACACAGAAAAGATACTCTGATTAGCCAAAGATTGATAGATAGAACACTTCATTTTTGCCTCATTTGGTTCCATTTTCGTTTCAAGTTTTATCTTTGCTCACTCCATCTTTTGAAGCAAAATTGTCCGCTTGAGAAGCTGAAAGTATTTCTGAAACTTGTTTCACGTCAGAGAAATAGCGCTTGGACTGCTCAGAATCCTCAGATGTTGTAATGCACCAACAAAAAAAATGGAAAAAAAAAAAAGGCTTCTTAGCTTCGATTACAGTCAAGTGAGAATCTCAACCTTCAGATTGAATGGCATTCGATTTTCACCCGTTGTTTGAAAGAAAGATATGGGTAGTTAATTGCCCTCTTAATTGGGCTAATTCTTTAAATTATTGGTAAAAAAAAATTCGTCAATTGTTAGTTTGATGCAATCTGTTCTTAAATTAGCCAGTATGGTAGTAGGGGGCAAAAATTTATATATATATATATATATATATATATATATATATCCAGCAAGCAAAACATAATTTGCTTCTTTTTTCTTACATTTAGATCCAAAGATTTAATTATGTTCTTGTGTTTTATTTTTTTCGCTTTTCAAGAACATCAATTTAGTAAGCTAGATGATGAGGTATTCTGCGTCGGGAGCCATGGGATGGACATCATGGGGCCTCCTACGAAATTGAAGTCTTATGAGGGCAAACATCACACAAACGCCCTTGATAAGAAAGTATGTAAAACAGGGTTGATTGTTCTCAAAAAAAAAAGAAAAAAAAAAGAGGGTTGATTGTAAAATGAAAATACTTATATATATAGACAAATTAGTACCATTGGATAAGAATTTGCAGGGCAATGAACTATCCACCTGCCAAGGAGTTTTTTTTTTTTTTTTCCATAATAAAAGACCCCCCCCCCCCCCCCCGGCGCCGCCTTAGCACGGCAGGGGACAAAGGTTTTTTTTTAAAAAATGGATTGGCACAGGTTTTTTTTTTTTAAAAATGGATTGGCACTATTAGCACGGCAATGCCTCACTTTATAAAAAAAGAAAGTTGCCTTTTGTTGTGGTCAGTCAGTATGACAGGTATAGTTTAGAAATATGAACGTGTCATATCAACAATTGATGGATTTTTTTAATCAATAATCTAAGGAATTAGCCCCTTAATTGCAAAGATTTGTAAAGTTGTTTACATACATGAGAATGGCCGATGGACCATATATACATAAATATTGCGGAGGAGCTCGCTTGACATGACGATTTTACCATGCGATATTCAATAGAAAAATCAGCTGCTTCGGGGACTATAGTAACTTCTTTAGCTGAATATAGATAGCTTATTAGTTTAGGAAAATTAGAATAAAAGTTAAGCTTTTGTAAAGTTAACTTAAATACTTGAAATACCACAACAAATAATAGCAATGCAATGCAATTAGACTTGCACTTCTCATCATCTTTGTGAATGATGAGTAAAACTCAACTCATTTTCATAAACATCATTCAGTGTCAACTCTTGTACATGAAGACGATTCAATGGGTTTCCTACTATACATACATGACCTTAACATTATAAAAGATACTCCTCTATAACTATAGAGACAATACATCTAAACATGTCCAACTTCTTTGATTGATTGCATCAAAATAATCTTTCCTCTGATCCTTTAGTCGACCGTGACGAGTTGTTGATATGACTGCATCTGCCTGTTTTATAGTCTTTACTCTTCACTAAACGTTCAAAATCATAGAAGTCAACCTGCTCGAATGAATTCCAAATCAAGAACAAAAATAATTACCTGCTAGCCCAAAGAAATGTAATAAATGCAAGGATTAATCCCAATTGATGATACTATCATATTTAGTGAAAAAATTGAAGATTATGCATACTTAAATCGAGGATAAACCCATATTTTTAAAGCTTTAAGAAGTTTTCCCTCAACAGGCTTTTGAAACCGAAGGTGGGATGGCCAGGTTTAATGCTTACCTTAACTATAAACTTGCTAAGTTCTCGAGCTCCTCCAAATCCAATGATAAAAATTTTTATTTTTTTTTACCATTCTTGAATATTCTGCAGTATCTAAAAAAGAAAGGTTTTGAAGTAGCTAATAGTGATGCAATAGAATGGGGAAAAAAAATGAAGTCCAAAGACAATTATATACTAGGAAGTAAGAACTGCAACCTATGAAGTTAAAAAAAAAAAAAAAAAATCTTATTTGACATTTAGTCAATGTAAGGAACCACGTACCTTATTCAGTAGATTTGCAGTAGAACGTACACTTTTTGAAGAAGAGTACTTCAACCTATTTGACTACCACACTGAGTTAACTTCATCATTGTAATTCTTGAACTCATTAAGCAAAGAGTTGAACTAAGCTCAAAATGATTACCACCTATGCGTTGTCATTGTCTAGTTCAAAATGATAAGAATCAACTAAGCTCCAAGCTTAGCGCCTATGTGTTAGGCATCACCTTTGATGAGCAACTTTCGTTTCCTTAGTGGTATAATTACTACTTGTAAAGCTATATCGAGCCTTTGCTCGCATTTGTACATCTTTTGACAAGAAATACAAGCATTTATCGTTTCGGAAAAAAAAAAAAAGCAAAGAGTTGAACATATAATACTTCTTAAATATTTAAACCAAAGAAAGCTTCAATAAAGAAGAACTGAGAAAACTAACATGGAGTAGAATAAAATCATAATAATCACGAAGAAACATATTCAACCGCTGAATAGCTAAACTTAAAAAATAATACAGAAACATTGGGCTTGTTTGGATAGCAAGGTTTTCAAATAAAAATTTTAGATTTTGTTTTGCTTGCATCATACACACAATTTCCAATCAACTTTTTATCTCACATACATCACATCATAAAAAGTGTTACAGTAATTTTTTTTCTGCAAATTGCATTTCTCTATGAATTTGAATAGATTGAATAAAAGATAATAAATAGTGATTGGTAGGAAAACATGACATGTATATAAATCAAAATATATGTAATTTACCTTTGCACCTCTAGAGGCAAATATAAGAACATGAACTATGAAATAAAAGAGAAAAAATATCTATTTCAAACTCCTACATGTAAAAAAGCATTTGAAACTATTGCAACCTTGTAATTAACTAATGAGGTAATTTAACAATATTTGAAGCATTCATATACATTTGAAATTAAGAAAATGAGTATAAAAAGTAAGTAATATTACCATCATCCATGGATGTCTAAAGGGAATATTTCTTTCCATAGTTTGAATCCACACATAAGTATGAGCATATATACATAGGAATAGCACCCAAAACTATTCACGTTCAACATTTGTCACGTCTAGCATCCTCTACTTGATTTTCTCACCTTTGTTTTTTTACCTGGTTCATTATAAATTAGACATAATGCAAGTAAGAAGTGATTCAATTTATGCAGTTCTCAAATTTTGCATAATGTAAGCGAGTGATCTAAATCATTAATCAACATCATTATATAAGCTAAAAACAAATTATAGAGAGCTCAACATCAATAATCAAACTGGGTACCTTAATCAAAATATTCTAAATCAAAAAAGAAAATTTTAGGTCCAAAGATTTGCAATTGTGACACTTCAACTTGTTTGCCAAAACAAAAAAAAAAAAAAAAAAAAGAAGACAAACTTATAGGAAAGGGGGAAGAGGGAGTGATGGAAAGAAGAGAATGTATTTTCAATGAAAAGGAAAAATATAATTTAAGAGATTATGCTATAAATAGGACTAATATAAAAATCACTCTAAGTTATTATCTAAATAACGAAATAAGAAATAAAATTAGTAAGCATGAAAATTCTTATGCAAAGTTTCATAAACTAAAGCAACAAAAAATAAGGAACAAAATTACCCTTATGACACCACTAAATAAATTTTAGTGGACAAACTTTTATGACAATATTATCCTTTCACACAGAGTAATAAACAAGTATACATGTAGTGGAGAACTAATTTCAAACATGTGTAAATAACATACCAAATTTGTATATCATAATTAATTAATTAATAACCAAAAGTAGATTATTTAACAAAAAGGAATGTAGCATCATGTTTTGTATAACTTTTTACCTTTGAAAAATATTCTAACTCATCATTTGACCTATATGACAAATCATGAAACCAATCATATTGGCCAATCATCATCAAAGTTGTCACGATAGAGTATGAGATTGATGGTAATTAAAGTCAATAAACAAACTTTCATATAATGAAAGTAACAGAAAATTAATCCAGGGAAAGGAGTTTAGAAGATTAGTGAAAACTAAAAGAAGAATTAACAAATCATGGTATTCAGAGAGACTCTATTAATGATCGCCATGTTAGTTACTAGACAATTAAAGGGCAAGAAGTGTTAATTCAAGTTTAATTACCAAACCACAAACCAACTTCTAGAACCATACTGTTAATCGATCTGCATCAAAAGGTGAATGACAACCTATATGAATATCCCAACCTGGTAATTAAGCGTAGACTGTTCAACCTGGAAGTTTACATCAGATCCATTGATTTACATAAAAAAAAATTGAAAAATCATATATTCTTTGGCTAAGAAAAGGAACAAAAATAGACCCGAGCAGCTAATTCAAGTGAGATGAAAAAAAAAATCAAGTGGGACGAACTTACTTGATTAATTAAGACAGCATAATGGATTGGCCAGGACCGAAACCTCCAGGTAGAAGTTCTTGCATCTTCTGTTGATGTTTTTTGGATGGCCTCCATAATTGCAACTGCGAGGACACAGCCGCTTACAACAAAATCAAAGAACCAAAAGATTATGGCTAAACCACTTCCTATATGTGAAACCTGCAGGTTACTGTCAAATTCTCCGAGCTAGAAAGAGTTGATTAATTGTCGAAAATAAAGTTTCCAAATACTAAACCATAAGTTCATCAACCCCACTCACATTCATCAAATGTTTACCATCATCTAATTTTGGAGATTATATTGGTCTCGGCTTGAACTCTGTACCAATGCATTTTCATTTTTATATAATTACAAGTACTCCCCCAATGACTACAACTCGTTTGCATGACATTTTTTTTTTTTTTTTTTGTTGGACAAATCCCGTATATGGGGAAAGGATGCTAGCCTTTAATTTTATTAAAGTTAGAAAAAAAAAAAAGAGTTGGAGGGGGACTTAAGCCTTATCTCCATTACATTGACAATTAATAACCGGCAAATAATGGATGAAAACAAATAATAATTATTATCTTATCATGCAGACATGTACTAAATCTAAACAATAAGCTATATCTTAATAAAGGTTTTTGTTTTTGCTGGATTTAATTTAATTTTTGAGTTGAAGTGGGTTTGATATTTGGAGTGCTTATTCAAACTCTTCTTCAAATGCAAAATTAAACTATATCAACAAGGAAAAAAAAAAAAAAAGAAGAAAAAGAAATGCATGATGTATGGCGTCTCTTTAAGCACTTTGAAGAGAATTCGGTTTTCAGATCGTTGCTATACGAATTGCTAAAGTGTACATATGTACGTAGTTGAAGGTTATGATTTTTGGGGAACATTTATCTTATATAGGGTATCTTGAATGACCAGTTCATATTCTTGATTCGATGATGCAGGAGTTGCTTGTAGCTAGTGTTAGAGAATTCACGAATGCCATCTTTGCTTTTTGTTGTTGGCAATGGAATGGAACTCTTTTCAAATTGTTTGTTATAATAATGTTTCTTGTTTTTGTAATTCATTTTTTTTTTAAACTCTTGTTATTACAAAATTTCAGTTTTGAGTCAAAGTGGATTGTGGTGAATGAAACTACTAACAGCTTTCTATTGTCAGGATCGATTTGAAGAGGGCAGATAAAACAAGGGAAAAGGACAACCACTAACAAAGAGATTGGACAAAACATCATCCATTCTAGACAAGATTAATTCCAAGTGCTCTATTCTTTTTATTATATGGTTTTCAGTTCAAATAAAAGTCTTCTGTGGACAGTAAAATTAATAACTTTCCATCGTAGGGATCGACTAAAACAAAGGAAAGGGGAAACTTGCAATTAAGTGGATTAGACTAAGTATTATCAAGTTGAGCTGACATTCCTCGTACTCCCTGCTTAACGTTAAACGAGGATTTATCTCTAAAAACGTACACTTTAAGTCTTTAGCTAAGGGAAAAAAGAGAATACATGCAATGGTTGATCATAGTGGGTACATTTTGAATGATTTTCTTTACCATAAATATGGGTTACCCAGCCGTGAAATCTAGGACATTTATTTTTTTATTTTTTTGTTTAATTTTTTTTCTTTGTAGCGTGTGATGATGCTCGCCGGAGTTAGAAGATGAGATCTCATTTCAGCCAATATGGAATGGAGGAAAGGGTTGTCTGCTTAAGTATATTTTCGGGCAAATGAACTGCTGTATACAATGGCGGAACCAATACCCTAAATTAAGAGGGTCACTCCCTAATAGCGCTTGAAATGAAGTTAGGATTGAAAGAGTAATCAACGTACCTAATATCCAACTTTAGTTCGGTTCTAGTAAGAGTTCATTCGAATTTGATTCACGAAACTAATCAAGCTAAGTTTGAATAGTAATTAATTTGTGTTTTGTAAATTTTTAAATTCGACTCGAACTTGACTTCATTAGTGTAAAATTTGATCTTCCAGATAAAATATTTAATCTATTTGATCTCGACTCGATAAAAACTTGTCCAAATTTGACTTGATGAATAAATAAATCAAACTTGAGTACAATGTCAAAATCATTAAAATAATTAAATAAATTTGAACACCAAGGTGTTGGGTGTTGGCTTCATTCAATGAAGCATTACTATTGTTACAATCAATGAATATTTATGTTAAATATATATATATATATATATATATATTTTTCTAAATTTAATATGTTTTGAAGTTCATATTATGCTTAAATTTAGAAGTGAAAATCATTCTCTCTATTTGAAATTGGAAACTTTGAAAGAATTTATTCTTCAAATAAATTCCATAATTAACTTTAAGTAGATCCAAAATTCTTGTGATATTAGTACTTATGAACTTTTAATTGTTTGTGGGTCAATATGGATAAAAAAGAGAACTTGCTAAAATTAATGGGGTTTAAATAAGATGTAATTTTAAAAATTTTTAAATTTTCTAAACTTAAAAATAAGTTTTTCAAAAAAAAAACTTAATATGTACTAGCTGTATGTACCATACATATGGCTCCGTCACTTGCTGTATAGTTACTCAACTATATATTTTACGAAAACTGAGATGATGGTCGGTCCCTCGACTATAATTTCAGCCAATTAAATACTTCAACTGAATATATGTTAGTTGATAATTTCTCATAATTTAATAAGCTGACTTGGGGCAAAAAGGAAAATAGATGTTATCTCACTACTTAAACATTAATGACATTATCAATTTATCATTAGTCCGGTCAAATATCCCAAATAAAATAAAATATTCCAACGAGGAGAAGCTGCTTGAATTTACAGTACAGATTTTATTATTAATTGCAGTCTTTAAAATTTGCATGGTCTTGGTGTTTGTCAAATTCAACAATGTATAGACGATGCCTTTTTTTTTTTTTGGCAGTTCATTCGCATTTGGCAACATTGGACGGTTTCATGCATGCATGCATGGGATGCGATCTTTGTGTTTTCATTGGTTAAAGCTCTTTGTATTATCCATTAATTCTTTTTGCTGTTGTTTATGCATTTCATTGGTTAAAGTGTTGGGGATAATACAGGTGAAAATGACTAAAAATTACAAAGCAAATGATACAAAAAAACTTTAAATCGTGGCTCAAGATCACTTTTCTTTAGGGTTTATTTGTCCATAATTTTGTATGCAAAGACTTTGGACAAATATTCTTTAGGATAATTTGAAGGGTATTTGTCTTAACTTTTGCACAAAATTAGATAAACCTACTTGAACAATAGTGTGTTTTTTGCATAGAATTCTAGTAGTAGGAAAATCATTTTTTGCAATAAATCATTTCTACTAGACCTTCATAGAGTTGAGATTGAAAATGATCGAGAGTTGCAACATTTTACCACTGATTTGTGTATTTATGTTGGTCAAAAGATTCCTCAACATCAATGCAAGTGTTCAGACAGTTTTTGAATGTTTAAACACCATTTAGATAGTAATTAACTGTAAAAACTATGAAGAGGTGCCAAGTAGACTTGAACAATTTCTGAGCATTGCAGGAACCAGAAAAGTGATGGGTCTTATGCCGGGTCCTAAGACGGGCCCCCCGTCTTACAACTTTTCAAAATTTGAAAATATCTAACATAAAAATCTTTTAATAATCCATTACACAGTTTTTTCAATCCAACTGGACATTGGAGAATTGGACTTTTGCTGGAATCGAATATTGGAAAAGAGCAGAAAAATGGAGAGAAACGGGGAAAACAGCAAATGATGAGTTCCACAAATGATTTTGCCAAGTCTAGTGAAAGAATATAATTAGAATCAATAAAAGTTACTCTTTGAATGATTATAGATGTTAGCTTTTTTTTACTCATTAAAAAGATCTATAATTAGAATAAAAAAAAAAAAGAAGCAATCGAGAGTATCACAAAAATTGATTATCCAAAATTGAAATCTGTAATAGTTAAAATAATCAACCAAGAACAAGCCCTTTGTCATGGTATTTGCCTCAGTGCAAATCTCACTGCAAAATTCTTTGTGGTTGCTCATGTCTAGTGGATGAGAACGTTTCATTAATTAGAGAAATGAAGTAGTTCTCTTATCATGCAACTCGTTACACCAATTTAAAACAAAATAAAAAAGAGTAAAAGGAAATTTTGGGATGATTATGTGTGTCATAACGCTAGAATATGTGAAATTTTTGCACTACAAAATGTGTTTCACAATCTTGTAGATTAAAGATTAGGAATATGTGACCTTAGAAACGCATTAATTAGGATTTCGATATCTTGATTACACTCACATTTTGCTTCACTAATCTCCGCTGGAAAATCCTATTTAAAAGTTTGGATAATCTATAAGAAACCATTTTTGTTGTCATGGCAAATCTTTTGTCAATATTATATACCTAACCTCAGTTGTGATCATTAATTTTTGTGTATGCATGTGATAATCAAGGAGATAAATAACTTTCTTAGTATTTTTCTTCAGAACAGATAGTTCTCTAATCCAATAAAACATGAAAAGATTGCATTTTCTTACCTAATAGACATCCAAAGATTGGTGATAGAAAATAGAGCAATAGAGGCATTGAAAATTTGAAACCACATAGGAAGAACGTACAACAAACTTTTTTATTCAACACACAACTTTAAGTAAGAAATATATATGGGAAAATATCTCCATCCATGCGAGATTTTTCATGGTTGCTCATGTTTATTGGACGGTTTCATGAGTTGGAGAGGTGAATTAGTTCTAAGTGACAGCAACTGACTCGAACCACCACTGTGCCAAAAAGGGGTAAAAAAAATAAGAAGGGAAAGGAAAAGGGAAACATTTGCATGTCCTAAACATGGGATGAGACTTGACAAATCTGCAATAGTCAAATTAATTCTCCCAACAAATGTGTTAATTGTTTGATGCGTTTAGTCTCCTGCAAGGCTGTAAAAACTTAACCTTTAAACGGTAAACACCATCACTTTTATACTCTTGTTACATTTTGAGAACATAAAAGTTGGGTCTCCCCCTTATACTAGGATGGTGTAGGATACTATAGATAAAGTGACGATTGACAAAAAAAAAAATAAAAAATGAACGTTATCCGATTAAGCTAAAAGCTATATGTACATATTGCTAGCACCATCCAACAGTTTCCTTGAATAGGCTAGGATTGAGGAACTTCAAGCTCTGAACTTCTCTGAAGCTTCATCTACAGATGTTCTTGCACTCCTTTTGGTGGTTATAGGGTTGTTTTGATTGGTGGTTGTTCATGCATCTGAGGCCTCACAAACCTATCCATGTAATTCTTATTACATTTGGTGTAAACTTGTATAGTTTTGACGTAATCGTCAATTTTGTATAAGTTGACAAATTTAAATTTACACTCACGTCTTACAAATTTTCATAAAATATTGTAAAAACTACGTCTAGTTTGAAAAATGAACAGAAGTCAACTTATGACGCCCCGTTTCCGGTGGTTCACCTTCTTTGGCATCATTTAATGAACTCTTGCTTGGCCTTTTGGGAGGTGCAAGGACTTTCCACTTGAGGTTGAAAATCAGAGGCCTTGGATTTTGCTATGTTTACTATGGCTCCAAGAAATGTGAAGTCAGATTTGAAAGACATGCTAGAAAGCAGATGTGCATGGAGCAGACACAGAGACGACAAACTGGCATCAAAGCCCAAACAGAAAACTGGCATTGATATATTGATGATAAACTGGCAATATAGCCCAAACATATAACAATATCTATATACATTTCAGGGTAATGCTACTCCCCATTGATTTTATCCCGGCCTATTAACTTCGTAGGAAAACTTCTACCTTCACAAATACCTCAAACATGTCCTTCTAAGTTAAAGCAACCAAATAATCTTTTCTTTTATCAGTAGATAAAATGAATATCAACAAGTAGCAAAAAGTGTAGCCGTAGTCGGATCATCCGATGAAGTTTATCTCACGTTTACACGGGGCCTCCTGTGTCTTTCATCATCCAAATAACTGTCCCCAGATTTGTTAGAGTTACCATATCTACCTTGTCTCTGTTTATGAGACCCTTCTCTACTGGAACTTCTAAAATTCTGCGAACGACCACCTCTAGAATCACTTCTGTAGCCATTGTCATCATCTTCAAATCTTTTGTCTCGTCTCTGCTTAAAAGATCCTTCTCTTTGAGGGCTTCTAAAATTCTGTGAACGACCATCTCTAGTATATTTTCTATGGCCATAATCAGTATCTTCAAATCTTTTAGGAGAATCTCGGGAAGATCCGCGAAGATTTCCCATGTCCCGGTTTCTTCTGCCATTAGATGTGTTTCTTTGGCTATTTAGGCTTGCTTTCCTACTTCCAAATTTATCTTTGTCATTGTTGGATTCTAAATCAGAGAACGGTTCATCATCACTGTCGAAACTATTTTGCTTTCTTGAACTCCTACTTGACTTCCATTTATTCCCTTTCATCTCCCTGGATCCAAAATCATTATTGGTGTATTCAGTGCCAGAGCTAACCTCATCATCTGAACCAAAACTCACGCCACCTCTTCTTTTACTTCTCTGATTGACATGACTAGATTTCCAGTTCGGATGAATAGGAAGCTCATCATCAGTACCAAAATCTATTTCAGGATCAGAGCCAGAGAAACCGACTCCCCTACGTGTTGATTTAGATGGCTTGTTTTGTGCCTGGAAATTGGACTTACGACGAAGAGTCCAATCATGACCTGTTCTGTCTTCATCTTCTGAATGCGAGTCAACATCAAGCTCAGAAAAATCTACAGTAGAAGCCTTCTGTGCATCATTCCGAGTATCAAGTTCATAATTTTCCACATCATCATCTTCATCATCAAAATCGTTGAATCCAAATCCGGGATTGACAGGATCAGTATCTCTAGCAGACCTGTAATCCTTGTGCAATCCATCTTCGCATGCCCTAGCAACCCCTGCATGTGGTTGCTTATCTGAAGGAAAATCTTCATGCATCTTCTTAGAATCTGCATACTCAAAGGCAGCAACATCTGCCCCATCAGATTCATTGTCATCAAAATCAAAATTCCATGCATTGGAAATCTCTGGCCTGCCTGAAATATTCTCCAATCTCCTTGGACTGTGTTGCCTATCTTGCACTTGACTCTCCATAAATTCATCTGGCGGGCGCTTGTGTTCACAATGAAAGCACACCATGTTTCTCCTATAGTTCAAGAAATTGCACCTGCAAAAGCATGGGATCAACATTAATAAGAAATAAAGCATCCCATCAAAAGCCATTGTACTGTACACAACAGGCTTGATCTGTAAGCAATACTCATTTTCAGTTTTCCTTCTTAAAGTAAAATGAGAAAATTGGTGAACAGTTCAGATACAAGCTTGAACATGTAGAGATTAGACTAATGAACAAAATTTATTCCATTAAGGATAAGCAACTAATTGATCAGAGAGTGTAAGATGACAAAACTAAAGAGGAGCAGACACGATACATACTGTGGGCACTCCCATTCTCCTGGAAGAAGCTGTCTCTTAGGACGCTTGGCATCACATTGTAGGCACACCGTGTTCTTTGCAAAATTCATAAAGTCACACCTGCAAGTACAAAACAAACACAGTAAAGTTCATCACTCAAAATTCACTCTGATTCTAAGGAAAGCAACTAAAAGGTAAATTGCTCTTAATCTTTATTTTAGATTATGGCGAGAAGCCCCTACGACTCATCACAACACATGGCAGAATATTCTACTTCACTTAAGCAGGCAACTGGCGTCCAAATTACATATTTTCCCTCTTAGTAAGTTTTATCAGTTAGCTGGAAAAGTCAGGATATATTACTACGAAGTACCAAATACTTTCCCTGAAGAAAACATAAGATAAACTGCGACTTTATGTGGTGACATGAACGATGAAAGGTCATACATCATTATGTCAGACAAGCAAATAGACGAGTTTGCTCCTCATTTCCCAGTAGCACATAATTCAACCTCATTATGCACCAACTACATAATAACCACAAATTTGGATTTACTGCTACCAAAGAATGTATAGAACAACATAAACAGTTCCTCCAACATGTCATCCAGCCGAGAAAATGAAAAGAAAAAGGATGATACAGAGCAAGAAATTCACAAAAAAGGGTCTTCATATATGCATCATTGTGTTCTTGATTGATTTCAAAACCCAGAAAAATAGCACATGAAAGCACTGAAAGAAAGAAGGAAACATACTTTACGCAAAGCCAATCACCCTTTTTCATTTCAATGTCATCACGTCCTACGCGCTTCTTTGGAGGGGGAGGTGGCTGCTTCACCTTAGGTGGAGGCTTTTTAATAACAGGAGGTGGAAGATTTGGATCTATTGGTACTGCACTCAACTTTACCACATCATGAATTAATTTGCGTACAACAGTCTTCAGAGTTTTCATCTTCATAAGAGACTTATTTGCAACTGATCCATTTACTGCATCAAAGCCATATGTCAATAACATACGCATGACATCCATGGTCCTGGCTTCATCCTCTTTATTTGTAAGCAGATATGCTCTTTCACAAGAACTTCTCAAACTGCAGGAACTACAAACCTTGAAAAAAAAAAATCTATTGGTAAACAGAAATTTATTGGCATATTGAAAACTCTAGTACTTACACCACCAAGTTTACTTCAAAATTAGCTATGGCTTCTTTTCTATTGTCTTCACATTTCTTCCAATCTCATAGTTAAAATAACTAGCTAAACTTAAATAAAAAAAGAAAAGAGTGGAAGCACATTATAGTAATATTGAATTGAATTGGGGGAAAAGCACAAGAACTTGGAGACATGTTTCTTGCTCTCAATGAGGTAATTGAAGGATCATATTCCAATCTTCTTAGCTTAGGCAGTTACTTAAACCCTCTACAGCAGATACAGACTGGATTTAAGCACAAAGATGCTTAAGCAAATTTAGTGGGGCATTGTCCTCTATTTATGATACATGCACATCAAAATGCAGCTGATCAGGCAGTCAGGTGGTAGTAAATGCAAAAAAAGGTGACCATGGTAGACCAAACAGCCACAAAAGAAACAATAACCAAGAACGCAGGTTTTCAAAGTTGATAAATTTATGAACGGTGTCAAGATGACATAAGAGGTCTAAAATTCTAGGATTTTCACTGCATTGAGATCATCCACCTCAAGCCTTTGCCTGTTCTCAGAGAATAACCTCTGTAACATGACTACAGACTCTTCTTTATGATTGTTCGCTTATATATCAAAAAATTGAATACTATAATAGTAGTTTTCTAGATTCCAGAGCATTTATGCACACGTGATTGCACTATAGAAGGTGATAATACCAACTTTTGAGGAAATAGTAATACTGACCATTTAACTATCTCAAGCCTTTGCTGCATAAAGAGGATAATTTACAGTATTGATATAGTTGTGAGATCCTTCTCTATATTTGCTTGTAAACGAATGAAGACTAGTCTGCTAGATACCCACATTCTGAAGCATAAGTGCATTACATGATGTTGTAATAGATCCACATGCAAAAAAAAGGGTGCTTATTTCAGCTTCCTTTGTCTGTATATCAAGACTAATAAAAGGTAGATAAAATTTTTGCCTCGACAAGAACCAGTTGTGAGAAAATTCAAGTTTAATTAGACAATGCGAAACAAAAATTTTCTTGCCAAACTAAACTCGCTATCTGACATGCACACATCAATAAGTCTTCAAGTTCATTATCTGAAAAGTTAACTCCCAACTTACATCTCCCTCATCCAGGTGGACATGTTTCCTCAACAATTTTGCAGAAAAAACCACCTTCTTGTCCGCACTAGGGCATCCGTAACCAACCAAAATTTGAAGATCCTGTCTTGACATTGACCTGAAATATTTGCAAATTAAGAATGAACACAAGCAATTACTGAAATAAATCTTACTTTTCTAAACAGTAAAAAAAAAGGAGACATATCATTACACCTTTTGCTTTCATCAGTAGAAAAATTACAAGTAGTTTGTCCTGAAACGCTATACTCCATATATTTGCATAATTTTAAGAACTACCTAAGAAAAGGGGATGCTACTTTCAGCGCCAAAAAAAAAAAATGTTGCAAGTAGGCAATAAAAAAATAGAACCAAAAATCAGAAAATAAATTATCTTGCCTGTCTTCACCTTTGAAAGAAATTGCTAGAATATAAAACTTTGATAGCAGCTAGTAATTCTTCACATCAAAAGTCAAAATAATCAAAAGCTATCGAAAGAAGAGTGCACAAAGCATTGTCACCCCATCACATAATTATACTAAAATTTTAGTTTCAAAATGTTCTCTTTACATTTTTCCCCCTTGTTACAAAATCCACATCTGAACTCAACACTTGATCCCTGTTTCAACATTCATGGCATAAACCTATGTGACACAGTAAAAATACCATGGCCCTCCTACTTAGCTGAACTCAGAATCGTAGCAAAATGTATCCCAAATCGTCTATCAGAAATCAAAGGCAATCTTCCTTTATCACATTCTGCAAAAACACAAAATTTACCGTAACTAAAGTATCTAAAAGCAGTTTCCCATCTTGAACAAACACATTTCCATAGTAAGATCAATCATCCCACTTGTATAATTTTACCTTCACACATTTTATCAAACGCTATAACAGTGCCCCACATGATCATACAAAATTCCACAATATCAAAGAAAATTAACAAGAACAGACCTCAAAATATCAAACCGGTCGCGTCCAAAATTCAGAACAGCAGTCTGAACAGTCTTGAAATCCCTAGTAAAATCAAATCCTTCCTCTTCAACCATTTCAGATAAATTAAACCCCACAGTTTCCATCATACCATCTTCATCTCTCCTCTTATGATCAAAATAATTCTGCTGCACTAATCTCTCCATTAACTCAATCCACTCAGGCCACGGATGGACCAGCTCAACTTCCTTTATTTTACCATCCAACAATCCCCCAGCATTCTTAGGACTAACCTCATTTTCGTCCTTCTTCAATTCCAATTTCTTTTCTGACAACTCGGCCTCGGCCGGACTTAAGTCTGTGGTGGGTTGTTGTTGTTGTTTCTTGGATTCGCGCCAGGCACGAATTCGCTGCAGGGTTTGGTCTTTCTGGGAGCGTTCCTTCTCAATAGCGTCGATTTGTTCGAATACAAAGCTCATACGAGCGGATAGAGAAGAGGGTTTTGGAGTGGGGTCTGAGGAGGTGGTGGTCTGGGACTGGGCAGAGGATAAAGAAGATAAGGGTAGCTTAGGGAATATTCTGTTAGGGTAGTGGTAGTGGTAGTGGTGGTGGTGGTGGAAACGTGCCGGAAAGTGCAGGTTTTTCAGGCGTCTGCGGAGGAGGAGCATTTTGGCTGGTGGCGGAGAAGTTAAACCCTGAGACTGAGAGAAAGGAGAGAGGGAGAGAGGGAAAGAGGAGCCTGTTAAACCCTGATCAAATGTGTCACAAATATGAAATTTTCTTTTTCCCCCTTAATCCAAAATTTTGTGTTTTCCCCTTTTATGTCTTTTTAGTTTTACCATGTCAAACTTGATTTTTACTATAATTTTGCTAGGGCATTATCCTTGAATGATATTTGTAGATTCATAATTTTTTAACTTTAGAATGGAAAAAGGTTATGTTTAGAAATTAATTAGTAGGTGGACTTAAGGTATTCAGGTAGAGAGAGAGACGATGGGAGATTTTTTTATTTTTTTTTTGTCGACACAGGGAATCCTAACATTTACGGCTGTACGGAGCCCTGCCAAGGATGTATAGCAATTTTAGCACAGCAGGATTTAAACTAGTGACCTATGAGATACCACTGCATGTAGTTACCAGCTGAACTCGTTATTAGGAACTTTTCTTTTTATCAAGCAATGTTTTAGTATTTAAGTAAATTTAACTTTGACTCTCATTTGACTAGGGTTATCAATTTGATTCCATGTTCTAGGTTTTGACAAGAACACGACTCACAAAATAATAAATTTTTCTAATTTTCGGACTTTTGTACTCAAATCTAAGTTAGAAGATTCAAATTCAACTCACACTTCAATAAGAGTTTCGGGCTCAAATGGGGATCAACGCAAACTCATAAATACATAATAATTATATCTAATATATTCTAATAATTATGAATTATTACAAATTTTATATACAAACTTTCAAAATTTTATGTTATAACACGTACAATTAAATGTTATACTAATATACTTGGGTCAGGCATTAATTGAGTTTGAACTTAGCAAAGTTCAGGCTCGACTCATGATAAAAGCAGGTTTAATATTGAGGTTTAAGTTCTACACCGTCCTATTAAATTTGCAATGGATCTTCTGTCCCGCTTTTTATTGTATTGCTATTTCTCGTTCATAAATATCAATATTTTAGTTTTTTTTTGTTTTTTTAAATCCAATAACTATTAACTAAGTAATACATAAAAATTTAACAAACTCAAAAAATCAAAAATGCGTGAAAATGAGAATTTTTTATGAATTTTCTATTGTATTTTTTGATTTTCTAATTATATATATATATATATACTTTTTTTGAAACTGTTCTATTTATTTTTTACTCAGTTAATAAAATATTGGATCTTAAGGAAACAAAAAAGAACTAAAATGTGATATTTTATAAAGGAAAAATAATATAATAAAAAGTGGGACAGAGAGTGATACAAAGACTGCAACAGAGATCCGTTGCACTATTAAACATAAGGTCCATCGATCTCGTTTGGGACTGGCTCAAATCGGGTTCTATTGACAGTCCTACATTTGATTTGAGTATAAATTATTCTAATAATAGTTAATGAGTGTATTAATTTACTAAATTTTGTAAGGGAAAAATTAGTATGACATTAGCGACAATGAGAGTTGAACATTGACATGTGTTTTGTTGGGAAAAAAAAAACGAATTTATCATTCACAAACACGAAAATTCAGTGCTAGAAATAGAATAGTAGCATTGAGAGTTAAACCTTGACAAATGATTTCAGAACAAGAAAATTTTATCATCTAAGAAGATTTTATCATCAGAACAAGCTGCTCTAGTGCAAAGCTTGAAGAGGCATTAGCACTCAGAGGTGCAATGATAAGAGCTAAACAAGGATGGAAGAAAGTAGAATTTGAATCAGATTGCAAGCAAGTGGTAGACAAGGTGAATGGGGAGGAAGATGATTTGATCACTGCTACTGTGATAAAGGATATTAGAAGGTTAAAGTATGAATTTGATGAATGTTGCATCTCCTTCACTAGGAGGGAGAACAACTACGTTAGCCATAAATTAGCAAAATTTGCAATAAACTTGACAAATGTAACTGAATGGAAGCAGAACTTCCCAGTTTGGCTGCTTGAGACTGCTCAAGCAGATAGTCTCAAGCAGATTTGGTGAGGCAGTTGCCTCTGTCTTTGTAATACGTTTTGTTGAAGAAATGAAAGTTGCCGTCTTGGAAAAAAAAAAAAAATCTTTTGCTCGCATTTCGCAGGCATGGCAGCGCTTAGAAGTATCACTTTGTTAAGACAGTACATCAAAATCCAAAACCATTTATCAGCCCAAATCGAGTAGTCAGTTGACTGATTTGATGTTGGTAAGAAGTTCACTACCATCTGCATACTGATTGGCCATATGGCTCAAATCTGGATATTTGGGGTCAACTGGAAACTGTTATGCAACCTAAATGTTCTAGTATTATTGTCACTCTTATGCTTAAAAGTTCTAGGCATCAGCAAGACAACATCCTTGCCCGTACTCGGAAGAATTTTGGTCCATAAGGTGGATTTTATCCTAGTTCTAATGCACAAGATCCAAAAATGCTAAAGAAATATCAACATCATTGCTTCAGATGGTAGATCAAAGAGATCACATTTGTTGGAAGTTGCAGACGTTCACTTGTTCGAATAATTTACAACAGTATAAGGCTATAAGCTAGACCAAGCCTTACGGGACGGTAACTTTTACAACGGACTAATCAAGCAAAGGATGTTAGGCAATAGGCATCTCTTCGCGCTACAGATGGGGAAAACAAAAACTAACTTATGGAGCATATGTACACAAATATACAGACATATTCACAGGTGATGTATCTCTTCCAGTTCTACTATCAAGGTAGCCGATGTACATATTTTTAAAACCATTCAGCCATGCAAGTAGGGTAGAAACCAAGTTCTGTAGCAGCAGCAGCGAGAGACTTCAGTTCTTTCTGAACTTTCCTTCTCTCGTAGAAAATAGAGCATGCGAGAGATGTGCATTTCACCCCGCTTTCTAAAAGCCAGTCCCCACCGCCACAATGCCGGCAAATCTGCAAGCAAAACCAAAGTACGTAGTCAGTCTGGTTAGAAACTTGTAGCCACAAGAAAAGGGAAATATACACATATGCCTGTGATTGTCTTTGTTTGTGTGTGTACTTGATGTACACAGCAAGTTACAATCACCAGATGCGTAGACTAGAAGAAAACATGCAGGTCCAGGTTAAATGCAAAGAGAGAGAGAGAGAGAGAGAGAGAAATTGATGAAGCAAGGATCCAGAAGACACAACACAAGCACAATCAGTAAAACTAAAAACAGATCTCTGTGTCACATAGAATTAAAGGAGATCCTTGGATTCCTTGAAACATTCACTGATCCTGAAACACCATTTACCATTCTCATAACCATAAATCAGTAGCAGATGAAACTTAATTTTAATACTTACAGCAGCAAGATGTTGGATTTCCTTTTCCAGTTTTGCAGTTCTTCCGATCAAAGCTGTTGCAACAGTTGCCTCACTCTTAGAACAGTTATGACAGAGATAGCTTGATGCTTGTACTAGTGAACCACAGAGGATACAGTGTCGTGATAGGTAGTAATAGTCAATTCTAGTTCGATGTTGATTTGGAGCATAAAAATGACGTTTACCGACAGTTTCCCTTTCAGGACGCGGCATATCAGAGAACCATTGGTTCAAGTCAGCTCCAACGAGCCCAAAAACTCGCTGTAAAGCTGGAATTATCTGTTTCCTAATATAATAGGCCTCATTTAATCTGTAACGAGAATCAAGAGCAAGAAGTTCCATTGGATCCACAACCATATCTACCAGTCGGGCACCAGGTTCACCATGAACTACCACATAAGGAACTCGCTCTGCATAGCGTGGTTCTGCCCTCGGGTCAGCCCTCATTGCTTTAGTGGCTACAATTGCTGATGGGGGAAGTGATGACGCCCGTGAACTGTAAGTGCCTAAGCAGACCTCTTTTGCAAAAACAAAATCTTGAAGAGAGACTCTGCCAGATATAATCCGTGTCCATTGACGCAATAGGTATGCCTTAACCTATGATGAACAAATAAGACAAAAGTAACAGATTACTAATAAATTCCAAAAATAAAAGGTGAAATCTTCAAGTCAAGGAAGTCCGAATTTCTCATAGTAAGAATTCACATAAACACCACTGCAAGCGTACCAGGAACATCTCCAAGATCTTATTAGAGCAAATCATTTATAATCCATTTCCTATTGATCAATTTGAAAACAAAAAATAACTCCATTTTTTAACGGAATGGAATTGACAGGTCATGATATGCTGATTGCCAACCATAAAAGCTAGAGGGTCACACCATAGAAAATTAAAATGGGTAAGCCAATGTAATAACACTTTTACCTGTAATGCGCCAGAGGAAGTGTTTATTCTCAACAAGCATTACCCTAGTTTAGTTCAAAACTTAAATCGTCAAGCACATATATACATCAGTCAGCTGAGCTGAGACATTCTCATCTAGGAAACTTTTGATATGTTGTTAGGCAAAGAGAGAAGCATGGGTTATTTACCCAAATATGATTTATATAATTATTGGAATTAAAGATATGATATTGGATCAACTCGTGAAAAATCAACTTAGTAGATCTCGAAGAAATTGACCTCTTCTTCTTCTTTATCTGTTTCTTTCTGCTTCTTGTGCTACTACTATTCTTTTTCTTCTCAAACTCCTCCTCCCTCTCCATAAATTATCTATGCACATAAGAGAAAGAAAAATGAAGTCAAACAGCAGAAGCAAAAGCACACGTGAACTCCACTTCTGCCGCATCTCAATCTTAATAATTTCCTCTCCACAACCACCACCACCAAACAATATCAAACTACCACCAGCATAATGCACTCTTTCATTTGCTGTGTTGGCCAAATTCTGGCAGCCTGAAATTGCGATAGATAAAGATGCTAATGTAGAGAGCAGGCAGAATAATTTTGGTAGTGGGCCCACTGCCCTCAAATCCAAAGTGAAGTGGTAACAGAAACATAAGCCCTTCACATCCTCATCAGGAGTAAGACAATGCCAAGAAACAACAGCAGTACCAGAAGAAGAAGAGGGAAAATTAAAATTGACAAGAAGAGACGAGGGCTGAGGAAATGGAAGATCGCAATACTAGTAGTACTACCAATGTGGCACCTTGGTGCTTTTGCATAAAAATTAAATGGGGTTTTTGGTTGGAAGAACTGTGGAAGACCTGAAGAGGAGAGGCTGAGTGGAGGGAATTTGAGAAGGTAAGGAAAAACAGCACCATGAGAAGAAGGAAACAGAGAAAGCAGAAGAAAGCAGTCAATTTCTCTTCAATGTCTATAAGATTGACTTTAAAGCCAATTTCTCAGAAGGCAAATTGTCTAATTCAATCCCCAACAAAACCTGCAATATTAAAGAGTATCAAAATTCTGGTAAATAACCAAAGATTTCCAGAAACATAGGTTACCTTATCAATATCTTGATGTTCGAAGTAGAGTCTCAGCGACTGCTCCATTGTCTTGGATACAGCGTCACATGTATCTCTCCTTACTGTCTCAATACCTTTTGCATCAAACTTTGGCTTACTTTGGTCAGGACTCTCATAGCTGTAGCCAACATACCTTTTCTTAGTAAGGAGGAAGCAAGGTTGATAGACCTTTTCCATCTTTAGCACAACAGGATTTGGATTCATTGCACTTATTGCTGACACAATCTCATTACCAATGTGGAAAGCTTCCCTACGAGAACGTCCCTTAAGGAGAACAAACATGCTGCACTAGTCAAAAAACCATTTGGTCAGCAATACTTTTAAACCGTGAAACATATTATGATAAGCACGTTGCTATCTGAATACTTGCAACTTAAGTGCCAAAAGATCTATTCAACGGACGTCCTCAGATATATAAAAAATAAAAAGATTGAAAGATAGAATAAAATAAATATCAAACTTCTACCTATCAGTATCACCATATACAACTTTTGCTTTCCACTTGTTATGATTGTTCACAAAGGAAATAGCAGCCTCTAGTGTTCTACGACCACATTGCACAATACTGTCTGCTAGCTCTGCACAGGGCATGCGACCACTAAATCCAGCAGCTGTATAGCCATAAGTCACGTTTGCTATTAACTTTAGGGCAAGTTGCCTGGCATCATATATACGGTGTAGCACCTGCTGTGATGGAGCTAATTTCTTCATTGCTTTTTTTACCATAATTCTAGTTGATAATATTTCTTCCAGTAAGCGGGGCAGTACTCCTTTACGAAACTTTGAAGGTACATACATAACACCATTTGGAGTAAGCAGTATTTCATGCTTCAAATTCTGCAAAACCTTCATATCTGGTGAATAAGAACTGACACCAAGAATATTTGCCATTGAAGATGTGATTTTTCCAAGGCATGTAGAAAAGCAAAGGTTATATGCAATTATCATTGATGGATAAAGAGACTGAAAATCCAAAACAACAACTGGGTCTGCATAAAAGCCAGACTCTGGTTCCATCACAAGAGGAAGACACTCCATTGCAGGCTGATAAGCAACCTGTAGATTTCCAGGAGAAATGGCAACATAATTTTGTGTATGTGCCAGTCTAAGAAACATTGATTCAACTCGATACTGTGAACCTCTAGAGAGAACAGAAAAGAAGTCAATACCAAAGACTCGAGCAAGTTCTGATGTTCTGTTTATCATATCAAGTTGATTCATGATATCAAGGTTCAACTTAGTTTTCACTAACAAATACTCCATACAGCGATATCTTGCACGACCAGGACCACTTGAAAACCATTTTGCCAACACCATGCAAGGAATATATGGAACTTTCTTCCTCAATACAGTTTCAGCAACAGCCTCCATAGTGTACATCCTAAGCTTAACTTCACCTCGCATTAATCGCCAAACATTAAGAACAATTCGACCACCAACATGGACACCGCTGGCATGAGTTCGGCCCCATTCATCTTCAACGATAGCACCATCTAAAGGCACAGGATCAGCAGTAGCCACCTTAAGAGACATATCATCTGGCATATCTTCCTCAGTAGTATTGAGACCTCTAGAAGATGGTATTCGAGATATGTTATTTAGCAAACCAATGCCAAGATAAGCAGCCCTTTCAGCAAGAAAACCAAGGGAACCCCCTTGAACATCCCAGCCAATTAATGTGTCTGGATCAAAGATAGATATAATCTTTGTGAAATGGCTAAATACTTGCTTCTCTTCAGGGAAAAGCAAAACCTTGCAATCAGGTATTCCATCTAGATTTGTTTCAGTTATAACTGTATTGGACCGCAAAAGCATGAAACAATCAACCATTGCATCATCATCATCTTGAAAAACAAGAGTTATAATATCAATGGCATCAAACCTAGGATCAGGCCTTAAATCTCCCCTACATCCTGCTTGAACCTCAATACTCACAATTGTTAGCTGCTGCCTCCCACCAACACTAGCTGGATCCCGAAAACCCATCTGACTTAAAGGAGTCAACTTTGATTTCACATCAGGACCAGATAACTGAGAGTGTTCTTGTGAAAAAACAGCTGATGGCTTAGACATCAAAATTTTGTATGCATCCTTCTGGATTGTTCTCACCTCATCATTATGAGCCTCTACTTGTCCATTGAAGTTTTCCTGGTTATGGTGATTCAACTGATGAAGGTTGGACTCAGACCTTGCCTCGGAATCCAGAGAAGACAGATTAGAAGCATGGCATAAAGGACGCCGTGAATCCACGAGATCATCGGACAAATGCTTAGGTGATATAAACAGAACTGATGCATCTGCTGCCTTTTCTCTTGAAGTATTTCTGCCATCTAAAGAAAGCCATCTCTTGACATTTTCCTCTGATGGCGGTGACTGAACAGGAGTCAACATATATAGATAGGAGCCATCATTCTGATAGTGAACAGGGACACCGATGATTGAATCTTGATGATAACTATATCCTGCTTCCTGGCAGTTTAGGTTTCGAAGCTCTTTTCCTTCTAGGTTGTCATTTATGAAGAAAGGAAGAATGTCATCTGCAACTTCACCCAGAAGAGATATTCCTTCCTCCTTTTCCACCAGCTCATGAGGGTCCTGAGAAATAGAAGGTGACAATACAGAATCTCCATCAGGTTCATCGGTCCACTCTATCACTGGGGGTTTCTGACACAAAGTTAAACAAATTAGTTCCACAGGGTGTGCTATCATGCTACTAGCAGACAATCTTGAACTGTAAAATCCAGGGGATTTTACATGTCTGTTAATCTGGGGCTCAGTCTGCAATAGATTCACTGTAGTTGACACCCCTGTGTCCTTATTGTTGTCATTTCCCATTTCAGGTATCTCATGCATGGAAACCTTGCTCTTCAAACCAGAGTCTAAAATTGAATAATTTTTCTCAAAGATTTGACATCCGACATGGTTGGAGGATTGACAGCATGAACTGATAGCCTCCTTAAGTGGGCTATCTTTTTTAAGTTCCCCAGGCAACCTAGAGGAACAACGCATCCCCCTTGTGCAGAGACCTGCAAATTCTGCTGAGTCACTATCAGCATCAAGCTATATAGAAGAACATACTTGTCCAACTATTACAATCTGACAAGATGCATCACATCAAGAGGAAAGAGGTTACCTACCATGCACAAAAAGATCAGATCCATCAGTGTTCACCTTAGCGAACTCTGCCGATGCAGGACACTCACATAATTCTCCTAATTTATCTGTAACTGCAGATCTGGGTGAGTAGGAAATCTGAGATCTATTGCATTCTTCGTCATTTGTCAGTTTCTTGGAAACAAAAATCTTGTCTTTCTGTTCCTTGTCACTAGTAACCTTTATAACCTCAGAAGCTCTACATTCAGATAGCTCACTGCAATGGCTTCGTTTTTTTCTCATTAAATCCCTCATGGAGCATCCAATTAATGCACTAGAGGACTCTGTACAGTTATTAAGTCCATGTGCATCACCCTGTATACAATTTGGGCATTTGTCTGCCACAATTTTTTCATGAAAAGAAGTTCCAACATTGATTTTTAAATCACTATCATATCTACCAGTCATATCAGAATTGTCGGGGAGAGAAATACCATTATGA